>NW_028295751.1:1800000-2083917 GCF_964341445.2 Mesoplodon mirus
TGCACGTAGCATTGTGATAACAGGAGTCATGGATCATTGTGATGACAGGGGTGAGTGAGTATTGTGACAAATAGTGATGTAGCATTGTGATATCAGTGGTGAGAGAGCATTTGGATGAGAAGTGCATGGAGCATTGTGATGACAAATTTTATGGAGCATTGTGATGACAAGATTGTGGAGCACAGTGATGATAAGCGCATGGTGCATTGTGATGACATGTGTCATGGTGCACTGTGCTGACAAGCGCATGGAGCATTGCGATGACAAGGGTCATTGAGCATTGTGCTGAGAAAGGCATAGAGAATTGTGATGACAAGGATCAAAGAGCATTGTGATGAAAAGTTCATGGAGCATTGTGATGACAAGGGTCATGGAGCATTCTGGTGACAAACTTGTGGAGTATTTTGATGACAATGGCATGGAGCATTGTGATGAAAACGGCATGGGGCCTTGCAATGAAAACGGCATGGAGCCTTTTCGTGACAGGTTTCAAGGAGCATACTGATCACAAATGTCAGGGAGCATTGTGATGACAAGTGTATTGAGAATTGTGATGACAAAAGTCATGGAGCATTGTTATGAAAAGGGCATGGAGTATTGTGATGACAGGCATCATGGAGCGTTGTGATGACAAGTGTTATGGAACACTGTGATCACAAGAGTTTGGAGCACTGTGATGTCAGTGGTCATGGAGCATTGTGATGATATTGGCCATGGAGCATTGTGATGAGTAGATCGTGGAGCATTGGGCTGAAAATATTCATGGATTATTGTGATGACAGAGGTCATGGTGCATTGTGATGACAAGGGAATGGTGCATGGTGATGACAAGGTCCTGGAGCATAGTGATGAGAAGACAATGGAGACTTGTCATGACAAGTCTCATGGAGAATTCTGATGAAAAGAGGCATGGAGGATTGTGATTACAGGGGTCTTGGAGCACTGTGATGACTAGGGCATGGAGCATTGTGATGGGAAGGTCATGGAGCATTCTGATGATATGCGTCATGGAGTTTTGTGATGACAAGGGCATGGAGCATTGTGATTACAGGGATCTTGGAGCATTGTGATGAAAAGGGCATGGATCATTGGGATGAAAAAGGCATGGATCCTTGTCATGACAGGGTTCAAGGAGCATACTGACGACAAGTGTCAGGGAGCATTGTGATGATAAGTGTATTGAGCATTGTGATGACAAAGATCATGGAGCATTGTGATGAGAAGACCATGGATAATTGTGATGATGAGCGTCATGGGGTGTTGTGATGATAAGTGTTATGGAACATTGTGATCACAAGGGTTTGGAGCATTATGATGACAGAGGTCATGGAGAATATTGATTTCATTGTGATGACAATAGCCTGAAGCATTATGATGATGGGCATGGCGCATTGTGATGACAAGTTTCTTGGAGCATTGAGATGAAAAGGGAGATGGAGCATTGTGTTTACAGGGGTCTTGGAGCATTGTGTTGACAAGGGCATGGAGCATTGTGATGAGGAGTCCATGGAACATTCTGATGACATGAGTCATGGAGCTTTGTGATGACAAAGGCATGGATCATTGTGATTACAGGGGTCTTCAGCATTGTGATGACAAGTGTCATAGAATATTGTGATGACTTGGCTGTGGAACATTTTGATGGCAGGTGTCATGGTGCATTGTTATGACAGGGGTAATGGAGCACGGTGATGAGAACGGCATGGAACATTGGTCTGAAATGTTTCATGGATTATTGTGATGAGAGTGGGCATGGAGCATTGTGATGACAAGGGTACGGAACACTATGTTACATGGGTCATGCCGGATTTTAATGACAAGGGTATGCACCATTGAGATGAGATGTGCATCGAGCATTGTGATGACAAATGTCATGGTGCTTTGTGATGACAAGGGCATTGAGCAATGTGATGAGAGGGTTCATGGAGCATTGTGATGATAATGACATGGAGCATTGTGATGCCAAGGGTCATGGAGCTTTGTGATGACAAGTCATGGAGCATTTTGATGACAAGGGCATGGTGCATTGTGATGAGAAGGGCAGGGAGCATTTTGATGACCGGGTCATGCAGCAATTTGATGAATAGTGTAATGGAACATTTTGATTGCAGGGGTTATAGAACATTGTGATGTCAGGGGTCTTGGAGCTTTGGGATGAAAAAGGTCATGGAGCATTTTGCTGACAGGGGTCATGGAACATTGTGATGATAAGGGGATGTAGCAGTGTGATGACAGTGTCATGGAACATTGTGATTACAGGGGTGAGGGAGAATTGTGATGACTAGTGATAGAACACTGTGAAATCACTGGTGAGTGAGCATTTTGATGAGCAGTGCATGGAACATTGTGATTACAATGTTTATGGAGCATTGCAGTGACAAGGTTGTGGACCATTGTGATGAAATGTGCGTGGCACATTTTGAAGACAATGGTCATGGAGCATTGTTCTGACAAAGACATGGAGCATTGTGATGACAAGGGTCACAGAGAATTGTGATGAAATGTTCATGGAGCATTTTGGTTACAAAAGTCACAGAGCCTTGTGATGACGCGGGCATGGACCATTGTGATGAGAAACGTTATGAAACATTGTGATGACTGGAGTCACGGAGCATTGTGATGCCAGGGATCATGGATCTTTGGGATGAAAGGGGTCATGGAGCATTTTGATGACAGGCGTTATGGAACACTGTGATGTCAGGGGTCATGGAACATTGTGCTGATAAGGGGATGTAGCATTGTGATGACAGGGGTCATGGAAACTTGTGATAACAGGGGTGAGGGAGGATTGTGATGACAAGTGATGGTACATTGTGATATCTCATGTGAGAGAGCATTTGGATGAGAATTGCATGGATCATTGTGATTACAAGGTTTATGGAGCATAGCGATGACAAAGTTGTGGATCATTGTGTTGAAAAACGCATGGCACATTGTGATGACAATGGTCATGTAGGATTGTTGTGACAAAGACATGGAGCATTGGGATGACAAGGGTCACGGAGCATTGTGATGAAAAGTTCATGGAGCATTGTGCTTACAAAGATCAGAGAGTCTTGTGATGAGGCGGGCATGAACCGTTGTGATGACAAACGTTATGAAGCATTGTGATGACTGGAGTCACGGAGCATTGTGATGACAGGGGTCATGGTGCTTTGGGATGAAAGGGGTCATGGAGCATTTTGATGACAGGCGTTATGGAACACTGTGATGTCAGCAGTCATGGAACATTGTGCTGATAAGGGGATGTAGCATTTTGATGACAGGGGTCATGGAACATTATGATAACTGGGGTGAGGGAGGATTGTGATGACTAGTGATGGAACATTGTGATATCTCATGTGAGAGACCATTTGGATGAAAAGTGCATGGAGCATTGTGATTAGAAGGTTTATGGAGCATAGCGATGACAAGGTTGTGGATCACTCTGATGAAAAACGCATGGCACTTTGTGATGACAAGGGTCATGGAGCATTGTTGTGACAAAGACATGGAGCATTGTGATGACAAGGGTCACGGAGCATTGTGATGAAAAGTTCATGGAGCATTGTGGTTACAAAGGTCACAGAGCCTTGTGATGATGCGGGCCTGGACCGTTGTGATGACAAACGTTATGAAGCATTGTGATGACTGGAGTCACGGAGCATTGAGATTACAGGGGTAATGGAGCATTGTGATGACAAGGGCAAGGAGCATTGTGATGTCAGGGGCATGGAGCATTGGTCTGACAAGTTTCATAGATTATTGTGATTACAGTGGACATGGTGCATTGTGATGACAAGGGCATGGAGTATTGTGAAGACAGGTGTCAGGGAGCATTGTGATGACATATGTCATGGTCCATTGCGATGACAGTGGCATGGAGCACTGTGATGCCGAATGTAATGGAGGATTGTGATGACAAATATAATGGAGCATTGTGATGACTAGTGCTTGGAGCATTATGATGACAAGGGCCATTGAGAATTTTCATGATAATGTCGTGAAGCATTGTGATGACATTGTCCTGGAGAATTGTGATGAGAAATCCATGGAGCCTTGTGATGACAGGTCTCATGGAGCATACTGATGAAAAGGGGCATGGAGCATTCTGATTACAGGGGTCTTGGAACCTTGTGATAACAAGGGCATGGAGCATTGTGATGACAAGGGCATGGAGTACTGTGATAACAGGAATCACGGAGCGTTGTGATGAAAAGTGTTATGAAACATTGTGATCACAAGGTTTTGAAGCATTGCGATGACAGAGGTCATGGATCATTTTGATTTCAAGGAGCATGGAGCATTGTGAGGACTAGGGCATGAAGCAATGTGATCCCAAGGTTCTTGGAGGACTATGATGACAATGGTAAAGGAGTATTGTGATGAAAAGCGCATAGAGCATTGTAATGACAAGGTCATGTAGCATTTTGCTGACAAAGGCATGCAGATTTGTGATGACAGGTGTCATGGAGCACTGTGATGACAAGCATCACAAGGCATTGTGAATACAAGGGTCATGGAGCATAGGGATGACAAGGGCATGGATCATTGTGATGACAAGTGTCAAGGAGCATTGGGCTGAAAATGTTAATGGAGTATTGTGATGACAGGTGTCATGGAGCATTGTGATGACAAGAGTCCCGGATCATTGTGTTGTCAGGTGTCATGGTGTGTTGTGATGACAGTGGTTATGGAGCATTGTGATGATATTTGTCATGGAGCATTGAGATGAGAAGGTCATGGAGCATAGGGCTGAAAATATTCATGGAGTATTGTGATGACAGTGGTCATGGAGCTTTGTGATGACAAGGGAATGGAGCATGGTGATGACAAGTTCCTGGAGCATTGTAATGAGATGACCATGGAGACTTGTGATGACAAGTCTCATGGAGCATTCTGATGAAAAGGGGTAAGGAGCATTGTGATTACAGGGGTCTTGGAGCACTGTGATGACAAGGGCATGGAGCACTGTGAGGAGAAGACCATGGAACATTCTGATGACATGCACCATGGAGCTTTGTGATGACAAGGGCATGGAGCATCGTGATTACAGTGGTCTTGGAGCATTGTGATGACAAGGGCCATGGAGCCTTCTGATGACAAGGCAGTGGAACATTGTGATGGCAGTGGTCATGGAGCATTGTTATGACAGATGTAATGGAGCATTGTGATGTGAAGGGTATTGAGAATTTGTCTGAAATATTTCATGGATTATTGTGATGAGAGTGTGCATGGAGCATTGTGATGACAAGGGCACGGTACACTGTGAAAAATGGGACATTGGGGATTGTAATGACAAGCGCATGGAGCATTGTGATGGGACGGGCTTCGAGCATTGTGATGACAAGTGTCATGGAGCTTTGTGATGACAAGGGCATGGAGAAATATGATGAGAGGGTTCATGGAACATTTTGATGACAATGGCAAGGAGCATTGTGATGCCTAGGGTCATGGAGTTTGTGATGACAAATGTCATTGAGTATTTTGATGACAAGGGTGTGGTGCATTATAATGAGAAGGGCAGGGAGCTTTTTGATGACAGGGTCATGCAGCAATTTGATGAAAATTGTCATAGAACATTTTGTTGACAGTGGTTATAGAACATTGTGATGTCAGGGTTCATGGAGCTTTGGGATGAAATGGGTCATGGAGCATTTTGATGACAGGGGTCATGGAGCATTATTATGAGAACGGCCATGGTGCATTCTGACATAAGATATCACTTATGAAGAGTAGGTAAACATGGCTACATATGAATTGATTTAGGGAAGAGAACAGAGTCTCAGATTTAGAAAACAATCTAAAGCTTGCTTAAGGGGAAAGAGAGGTGGGGAGATGCACAAAACATAAGATTGATATTAGCACAGGTACCGTTCCATAATCCAAAAACAGAAGAGAGAAGCCCTACTCCTTCCTCAGTGAACGGAACTCAGCAACCCTATTCCCCGCAGAGAAATATATCTGACTAGTAAGAATTTTAAAACCTATGTATTGATATGTCTCCGTAAGGGAACCAAGTTTGTCTAGAACGACATAAACATGGCAGTGAGAATCAGCTCAAACCCACTATAAAAATGAATTTCAAAACAAAACATAAAAACAGTAAAATTCTTACACAATACCTTCAGGGGTTCTGATGAAACCTGGAATGACCGTATCTACAATGACAGCTGGATGTGGCATAAGGCTGGTCACTTGGGACTGAGAGGATTGGTGAGATTGGGTGAAAAAATGCAGACCCTTTAAAGCAATAATGCCTGCCACCCATTCCATGGTTCCCATCTCTCCAGGTAGAAGGGAATATCACTACAGTTATATCGTGTATGGGAACCTAGAGAATGGAAACCATCTGATGGTGAAAGGTTTCTAAAACTCTACTACTTTTTTCTCTCCTTGTGCTCCAGTTTGACATTCCAACTGCTTGACTATCAATCTCCCAACTTGGAAAGTGAGCCCCTATAACCTCCTGGTTCGCACAGTTGCCAAATTGTGCAGAGGATATAAGGGAAGAGAGAGAACCAATGAGAGAGTAGCTGTAGGCATTTGGACGGCCACATGACTCTCTAATTTCCCATCACAAAGAGGAATTAACCAAAGTCTCAGCCTGCCCCCGAGAACCAGTATAAGTCCAGAAGCAAAAGTGTTGATTTGCTGTCAGCTCACAAAAACACGAGTTGAAAAATGGAGCTCAGGGCCACAGCAATTCACTAACCTGCAGAGTTATAAAGGACTACTCTCTTCGAAAAATCTGTTGAGGGTAAACCACGAGGCGGAATGGAAAATGTGGCAGAATGGCATGAAACAGATTTCAAGAGGTACATTGGAATCGACTTTAAACACAGGAAAAGCATTACAACTTCGAAAATTATGGAAATGGCCATAAAGGGCATATGGGTTTCACGTGATTATATTCAGGAGAAAACGCATATGCCCATTTTGGACAAGCAAGCAAGCGGGCAATGCAAATCTGCACTACAAAGAAGTATCACTTCCCACCGGTCAAAAGGGACATCCACAAAATGGGTAAAAACCAGAAAGGCAAGCCAGGCCCTGGAGAACAGGGAGCCTTGTTATGCTGATGGGCGGGATGTAAATTGCCAACTGCCTCTCTGGAGGAGTGCACTGTGTTCCCTAAAACAAGTAAAAAACAGAGCTACATAGCCAAGGGCACTTCCAGTCTAGGGAATATACCTTGGGAAAACTGAAAATAAATAAGACAGATCCACACCAAAATTCAGGGCTGCACTGCTTACAAAAACCTCAACTTGTGTACACCTTAAATATCCCAGGAAAGACAAAAATGGTTCAAGAAATTGTGGTACTTATGTACAAGGAATATCCCTCCGCCATGTAATCAATGTCATAAGGCCAGAAGCAGCAAAATGAGTGGATTCAGGTACGATGATTCTAAGTGAAATAAGTCACACAGAAAAAGAAAATTACCATAAGATATCACTTATGAAGATCCTGTAAACATGGCTACACATGAACTGTGTTAGGAAAGAGAAGAGAGACTCACATTTAGAAAACATTCTTATGCCTGCTTAAGGGGGATAGAGAGGTGCGGTGATGCATAAAACCAGAGTTTGAATTAGTACAGGTACCTTTCCAAAAACCTAAAAAGGAATAGACAAGACCTACACCTTCCTCAGGGAAAGGGACACAACAACCCATATTCCCCGCAGAGGAATATATCTGACTAGTAAGAATCTTAAAACCTATGTATTGATATATCACCGTAAGGGAATCAAGTATGTCTAGACTGGCATAAACATGGCAGTGAGAATCAGCTCAAACCCACTATAGAAAGGAATTTCAAAATCAAACCAAAAAAACAGGGAAATTCTTTACAATTCCTTCAGGGTGTCTGATGAAACCTGGTATGACTCTATCTACAATGACAGCAGGATGTGGCATATGGCTGGACACATGGGACAGAGAGGATTGGTGAGATTGGGTGAGCAAATGCAGAACCTTAAAGCAATAATGTGTGGCAGCCATTCGATGGGTCCCAACTCTCCAGGTTGAGGGGAATATTACTAGAGCTATAACATGTATGGGTAACCAAGAGAATGGACCCACTGTGAATATGAAAGGTTTCTAAAACTCAACGAATAGTCCCTATCCTGGTGCTCCAGTTTCACTTTCCAATGCCTTTAATATCAATCTTCCAACTTGGAGAGACAGCCCCTTTAACCTCCTGGTTTGCACACGTTGACAATTTGGCAGAGGATAAAGGGAAGAGGAAGAACCAATGAGAGAGTAGCTGTTAGGTATTTGGAGGGGCACATGTGACACTAATTTCGCGGCAGGAAGAAGAATTAACCAAAGGCTCAGCCACCCGCCGGGAAGCAGTATAGGTCCTGAATCAAAATTTTGGACTTGCATTCAGCTCACAAAAAACGAGTTGAAAAATGGAGCTCAGGGGCACAGCAATTCACAAACTGGCAGAGGAGTAAAGGACCGCTATCGTTCAAAAATCTGTTGAGGAAAGGCAACGAGGCGGATTTGAAAGCGAGGCAGAATAGGCGGAAACAGATTTCAAGAGGTACGTTGGAAGTGCCTTTAAAGCAAAGGAATAGGGGCACAACTTTGACAATGATACACTTGGCCAAAAAGGGCGTATGAGTTTTCTCCTGAATATATTCAGGAGAAAACACATAGAACCTTTTTGGCCAGGCAATCAAACGGGCAATGCGAATCTGCACTACAAAGAAGCATCACTTCCCACCGGTCAAAAGGGACATCCGCAAAATGTGTAAAAACCAGAAAGGCAAGACAGGCGCTGGAAAACTGGGAGCCTTTTCATGATGATGTTCGGGACGTAAGTTGCCAACTGCCTCTCTGGAGGAGTGCATTGTGTTCCCTAAAAAAATAAACAACAGAGATACAGAGCCAAGGGCACTTTCAGGCTAAGGAATATACCTTGGGAAAATTGAAAATCAATAAGCCAGAGCCACCCCAAAATTTAGGTTTGAACTGTTTAAAAGAGCCTCAACTTGTGTCCACCTTAAACATCCCAGGAAAGACAAAAAGGGTTGAAGAAATTGTGGAACTTACGTACGATGGAATATCCCTCAGCCATGAAATCAATGTCATAAGACCAGTAGGAGCAAAATGAGTGGATTCAGGTACGATGATTCTAAGTGAAATAAGTCACACAGAAAAAGAAACGTATCATAAGATATCACTTATGAAGATCCTGTAAACATGGCTACACATGAACAGAGTTAGGAAAGAGAAGAGAGTCTCACATTTAGAAAACACTCTTATGCCTGCTTAAGGGGGAAGGAGAGGTGGGGTGATGCATAAAACCACAGTTTGATATAAGCACAGGTACCGTTCCAAAAACCAACTATGGAATAGACAAGACCTACACCTTCCTCAGTGAAAGGGACTCAAAAACCCATATTTCCCACAGAGGAATATATCTGACTAGTAAGAATCTTAAAACCTATGGATTGATATGTCTCTTTAAGGAATCAAGTGTGTCTAGACTGGCATAAACATGGCAGCGAGAATCAGCTCAAACCAACTATAAAAAGGAATTTCAAAAATAAAAAAGGGAAATTCTTTACAATTCCTTCAGGGTCTCTGATGAAACCTGGAATGACCCTATCTACAACGACAGCTGGATGTGGCATAAGGCTGGACACATGGGACTGAGAGGATTGGTGAGATTGGGAGAGCAAATGCAGACCCTTTAAAGCAATAATGCATGGCACACATTCCATGGGTCCCAACTCTGCAGGTTGAAGGGAATATTACTACAGCTATAACATGTACAGGAAACCTAGAGAATGGACACACTGTGAATACGAAAGGTCTCTAAAACTCAACAAATAGTCCCTCTCCTGGTGCTCCGGTATGACTTTCCAACTGCTTTACTATCAATCTCCCAACCTGGACAGACAGCACCTTTAACCTCCTGTTTCGCACAGGTTGCCAATTTAGCAGAGGATGAATGGGAAAAGGGACAACCAATGAGAGAGTAGCTGTAAGGCATTTGGATGGGCATATGTTACTCTTATTTCCCTGGACGAAGAAGAATTGACCAAAGTCTCAGCCACCCAGCGGCAACCAGTATAGTTCCTGAACCAAATTATTGGATTGCATACAGCTCAGAAAAAACGAGTTAAAACCGGCGCTCAGGGGCACAGCAATTCACAAAGTGGCAGAGTAATAAAGGGCAACTATCGTCCAAAAATCTATTGAGGGAAGTCAACGAGTTGGACTTGACATCGAGGCAGAATAGCCGGAAACAGATTTCAAGAGGTCCGTTGGAATCACATTTAAAGCACAGGAAGGGGGGCACATCTTCGACAATGATGCACTTGGCCAAAAAGGGCTTATGCATTTTCTCCTGAGTATATTCAGGAGAAAATGCATACACCTTTTTTGGCCAAGCAAGCAAGCGTGCATTCAAGTCTGCACTACAAAGAAGTATCACTTCCCACCGTTGCATAGGAACATACACAAAAAGGGTAAAAACAAGAAATTCAAGACAGGCCCTGGAGAAAAGGGTGCCTTGTTATGATGATGGGCGGGATGTAAATTGCCAACTGCCTCTGTGGAGGAGTGCATTGTGTTCCATAAAAGAAGTAAACAACAGAGCTACAGAGCCAAGGGCACTTCCAGTTTAGGGAATATACCTTGGGAAAACTGAAAATCAATAAGACAGAGCCACCCCAAAATTTAGGGCTGCACTGCTTACAAGAATCTCAACTTGGGTACACTTTAAATATCCCAGGAAATATAAAAATGATTCAAAAAATTGTGGTACTTATGTATGATGGAATATCCCTCAGCCATGAAATCAATGTCATAAGACCAGTAGCAGCAAAATGAGTGGATTCAGGTACGATGATTCTAAGTGAAATAAGTCACACAGAAAAAGAAACTTATCATAAGATATCACTTATGAAGATCCTGTAAACATGGCTACACATGAACTGAGTTAGGAAAGAGAACAGAGACTCACATTTAGAAAACACTTTTATGTCTGCTTAAGGGGGAAGGAGAGGTGGGGTAATGCATAAAACCGGAGTTTGATATAAGCACAAGTACTGTTCCAAAATCCAACTATGTAATAGACAAGACCTACACCTTCCTCAGTGAAAGGGACTCAAAACCCCATATTTCCCGCAGAGGAATATATCTGACTAGTAAGAATCTTAAAACCTATGTATTAATATGTTTCCATAAGGGAATCAAGTGTGTCTAGACTGGCATAAACATGGCAGTGAGAATCAGCTCAAACCAACTATAAAAAGAATTTCAAAAACAAAACAAAAAAAACAGGGAAATTCTTTAAAATTCCTTCAGGGTCTCTGATGAAACCTGGAATGACCCTATCTACAACGACAGCTGGATGTGGCATAAGGCTGGACACATGGGACTGAGAGGATTGGTGAGATTGGGTGAGCAAACGCAGACCCTTTAAAGCAATAATTCATGGCACCCATTCCATGGATCCCAACTCTCCAGGTTGAAGGGAATATTACTATAGCTATAACATGTACGGGAAACCTAGAGAATGGACACACTGTGAATACGAAACGTTTCTAAATCTCATCGAATAGTCCCTCTCCTTGTGCTCCAGTTTGACTTTTCAACTGCTTTACTATCAATCTCCCAACCTGGAGAGACAGCACTTTAACCTCCTGTTTCGCACAGGTTACCCATTTCACAGATGATGAATGGGAGGAGGGAGAACCAATGAGAGAGTAGCTGTTAGGCATTTAGACGGGCATATGTCACTCTTATTTCCCGGGAGGAAGAAGAATTGACCAAAGTCTCAGCCACCCACCGGGAACAAGTATAGGTCCTAATCGAAAATATGGGACTTACGTTCAGCTCACAAAAAACGAGTTAAAAAATGGAGCTATAGGGCAGAGCATTTCACAATCTGGCATAGTAATAAAGGACAACTATCATCCAAAAATCTGTTGAGGGAAGGCAAACACGCGGACTTGAAAGTGAGGCAGAATAGCATGAAACAGATTTCAAGAGGTATGCTGGAATTGCCTTTAAAGCACAGGAAGAGGGGCACAATCTCGACTATGATGCACTTAGCCAAAAAGAGTGTATGCGTTCAGGAGAAAACGCAACGCCCTTTTTGGCCAAGCAAGCAAGCGGGCAATGCAAATCTGCACTACAAAGTAGTTTCACTTCCCACCGGACAAAAGGGACATCCGCAAAATGTCTAAAAATCAGAAAGGCAAGACAGGCCCTGGAGAACAGGGAGCATTGTTATGCTGATGGGCGGGATGTAAATTGCCAACTGCCTCTCTGGAGGAGTGCATTGTGTTCCTTAAAACAAGTAAACTACAGAGCTACAGAGCCAAGGGGACTTACAGTCTAGGGAATATACCTTTGGAAAACTGAAAATCAGTACGACAGGGCCACCCCATATTTAGGGCTGCACTGCTTACAAGAACCTCAACTTGGGTACACCTTAAGTATCCCACTAAAGATAAATATGGTTCAAAAATTTGTGGTACTTTTGTACGATGGAATATCCCTCAGCCATGAAATCAATGTCATAAGACCAGTAGCAGCAAAATGAGTGGATTCAGGTACGATGATTCTAAGTGAAATAAGTCACACAGAAAAAGAAACTTATCATAAGATATCACTTATGAAGGTCCTGTAAACATGGCTACACATGAACGGAGTTAGGAAAGATTACAGAGTAACTAATCTTATCATAAGTTATCACTCATAGCGGGAATGTACACATGACTACACATGAACTGAATGACAAACACAACAGATTCACACATTTAGAAAACATCTTCTGCCTGCTTAATGGGAAAGCCGAGTTGGGGTGATGCATAAAACAACAGTTTTAAATTAGCACAGATACCGTTATATAAACCATGTATGTAATAGAGAACACCTACTCCCGGCACAATGAACTGGACTCAACACCCCCTATTCATTGCAGAGGAATATGTCTGACTCTAAGTATTTTAAAACATATGTATTCTCATGTCTCCATAAAGGAATCATGTGTGTGTATAACGGCATGAACACAGCACTGAAATTCAGTTAAACCCACTTATAAAAATAAATTTCAAAAGCAAAATGCAAAAACAGAGAGAAAGTCTTAAAAATTACGTTCAGGGCCTGTGATGCAAGCTAGATTGACCACCTTTACACCCACAGCTGGATGAGACATAAGACTGGACACTTCTTAATCCTAAGATGGCGGAAGAGTAAGACGCGGAGATCACCTTCTTCCCCACGGATACACCAGAAATACAGCTACACGTGGAACAACTCCTACAGAACACCTACTGAACGCTGGCAGAAGACCCCAGACCTCCCAAAAGGCAAGAAACTCCCCACATACCTGGGTAGGGCAAAGCGGAGAGATCCGCACACAGAGGATCATTGCCGAGCGGCACTCACCAGCCCGAGAGGCTTGTCTGCTCGCCCGCCGGGGCGCGCAGCGCTGGAAGCTGAGGCTCGGGCTTCGGTCAGAGCGCAGGGAGAGGACTGGGGCTGGCGGCGAGAACTCAGCCTGAAGGGGGCTAATGTGCCACAGCTAGCCGGCAGGGAGTCCGGGAAAACTCTGGAGCTGCCGAAGAGGCAAGAGACTTTTTTTTCCCTCTTGGTTTCCTGGTGCGCGAGGAGAGGGGATTAAGAGCGCTGCTTAAAGGGGCTCCACGGACGGGCGTGAGTCGCGACTGAAAGCGCGGAGCCCAGTGACAGGCGTGGGACGCTGGGGCTGCTGCTGCCGCCGCAAAGAAGCCTGTGTGCGAGCGCAGGTCACTGCCCACACCGCCCTTCCGGGAGCCTGTGCAGCCCGCCACTGCCGGGGTCCCGGGATCCAGGGGCGGCTTCCCTGGGAAAACGCACGGCACGCCTCAGGCTGGTGCAACGTCACACCGACCTCTGCCGCTGCAGGCTCCCCCACCACTCCATGCCCCTCCCTCCCTCCCGGCCTGAGTGAGCCAGAGTCCCCGAAGAGGCTGCTCCTTTAACCCTGTCCTATCTGAGCGAAGAACAGACGCCCTCCAGCGACCTACACGCAGAGGCGGGGCCAAATCCAAAGCTGAGACCCATGAGCTGTGAGAACAAAGAAGAGAAAGGGAAACCTCTCCCAGCAGCCTCAGAAGCAGCGGATTAAAGCTCCACAATCAACTTGATGTACCCTGCATCTGTGGAATACATGAATAAACAACACATCATCCCAAATTGAGGAGCCCGGAGTCAGTGCTGTGCCTCTGAGGTGGGAGAGCCAACTTCAGGACACTGGTCCACAAGAGACCTCCCAGCTCCACATAATATCAAACAGCGAAAATCTTCCAGAGATCTCCATCTCAACACCAGCACCCAGCTTCACTCAACGACCAGCAGGCTACAGTGCTGGACACCCTAAGCCAAACAACTAGCAAGACAGGAACACAACGCCACCCATTAGCAGAGAGGTGGCCTAAAATCATAAAAAGTCCACAGACACCCCAAAACACACCACCAGACGTGGACCTGCCCACCAGAAAGACAAGATCCAGCCTCATCCACCAGAACACAGGCACTAGTCCCCTCCACCAGGAAGCCTACATAACCCACTAAACCAACCTTAGCCACTGGGGACAGACACCAAAAACAACAGGAACTACGAACCTGCAGCCTGCAAAAAGGAGACCCCAAACACAGTAACATAAGCAAAATGAGAAGACAGAAAAACACACAGCAGGAGAAGGAGCAAGATAAAAACCCACCAGACCTAACAAATGAAGAGGTAATAGGCAGTCTACCTGAAAAAGAATTCAGAATAATGATGGTAAAGATGATCCAAGATTCTATTTCCCAGATCCAAAATCTTGGAAATAGAATAGACAAAATGCAAGAAACAGTTAACAAGGACCTAGAAGAACTAAAGATGAATCAAGCATCGATTAAAAACACAATACATGAAATAAAAAATACTCTAGATGGGATCAATAGCAGAATAACTGAGGCAGAAGAACGGATAAGTGAGGTGGAAGATAAAATAGTGGAAATAACTGCTGCAGAGCAAAATAAAGAAAAAAGAATGAAAAGAACAGAGGACAGTCTCAGAGACCTCTGGGACAACATTAAACGCACCAACATTCGAATTATAGGGGTTCCAGAAGAAGAAGAGAAAAAGAAAGGGACTGAGAAAATATTTGAAGAGATTATAGTTGAAAACTTCCCTAATATGGGAAAGGAAATAGTTAATCAAGTCCAGGAGGCACAGAGAGTCCCATACAGAATAAATCCAAGGAGAAATACGCCAAGACACATATTAATCAAACTGTCAAAAATTAAACACAAAGAAATCATATTAAAAGCAGCAAGGCAAAAACAACAAATAACACACAAGGGAATCCCCATCAGGATAACAGCTGATCTCTCAGCAGAAACTCTACAAGCCAGAAGGGAGTGGCAGGACATAATTAAAGTGATGAAAGAGAAAAACCTGCAACCAAGATTACTCTACCCAGCAAGGATCTCATTCAGATTTGATGGAGAAATTAAAACGTTTACAGACAAGCAAAAGCTGAGAGAGTTCAGCACCACCAAACCAGCTTTACAACAAATGCTAAAGGAACTTCTCTAGGCAAGAAACACAACAGAAGGAAAAGACCTACAATAATGAACCCAAAACAATTAAGAAAATGGGAATAGGAACATACATAACAATAATTACCTTAAATGTAAATGGACTAAATGCTCCCACCAAAAGACACAGATTGGCTGAATGGATACAAAAACAAGACCCATCTATATGCTGTCTACAAGAGACCCACTTCAGACCTAGAGACACATACAGACTGAAAGTAAGGGGATGGAAAAAGATATTCCATGCAAATGGAAACCAAAAGAAAGCTGGAGTAGCAATTCTCATATCAGACAAAATAGACTTTAAAATAAGGACTACTAGAAGAGACAAAGAAGGACACTACATAATGATCAAGGGATCGATCCAAGAAGAAGATATAACAATTGTAAATATTTATGCACCAAACATAGGAGCACCTCAATACATAAGGCAAATACTAACAGCCATAAAAGGAGAAATCGACAGTAACACACTCATAGTAGGGGACTTTAACACCCCACTTTCACCAATGGACAGATCATCCAAAATGAAAATAAATAAGGAAACACAAGCTTTAAATGATACATTAAACAACATGGACTTAATTGATATTTATAGGACATTCCATCCAAAAACAACAGAATACACATTTTTCTCAAGTGCTCATGGAACATTCTCCAGGATAGATCATATCTTGGGTCACAAATCAAGCCTTGGTAAATTTAAGAAAATTGAAATTGTATCAAGTATCTTTTCCGACCACAATGCTATGAGACTAGATATCAATTACAGGAAAAGAGCTGTAAAAAATACAAACACATGGAGGCTAAACAATACACTACTTAATAACGAAGTGATCACTGAAGAAATCAAAGAGGAAATTAAAAAATACCTAGAAACAAATGACAATGGAGACACGACGACCCAAAACCTATGGGATGCAGCAAAAGCCATTCTAAGAGGGAAGTTCATAGCAATACAATCCCACCTTAAGAAACAGGAAACATCTCGAATAAACAACCTAACCTTGCACCTAAAGCAATTAGAGAAAGAAGGACAAAAACATCCCAAAGTTAGCAGAAGGAAAGAAATCATAAAAATCAGATCAGAAATAAATGAAAAAGAAATGAAGGAAATGATAGCAAAGATCAATAAAACTAAAAGCTGGTTCTTTGAGAAGATAAACAAAATTGATAAACCATTAGCCAGACTCATCAAGAAAAAAAGGGAGAAGACTCAACTCAATAGAATTAGAAATGAAAAAGGAGAAGTAACAACTGACACTACAGAAATACAAAAGATCATGAGAGATTACTATAAGCAACTCTATGCCAATAAAATGGACAACCTGGAAGAAATGGACAAATTCTTAGAAATGTACAACCTGCCAAGACTGAATCAGGAAGAAATAGAAAATATGAACAGACCAATCACAAGCACTGAAATTGAAACTGTGATAAAAAATCTTCCAACAAACAAAAGCCCAGGACCAGATGGCTTCACAGGCGAATTCTATCAAGCATTTAGAGAAGAGCTAACACCTATCCTTCTGAAACTCTTCCAAAATATAGCAGAGGGAGGAACACTCTCAAACTCATTATACGAGGCCACCATCACCTTGATACCAAAACCAGGCAAGAATGTCACAAAGAAAGAAAACTACAGGCCAATATCACTGATGAACATTGATGCAAAAATCCTCAACAAAATACTAGCAAACAGAATCCAACAGCACATTAAAAGGATCATACACCATGATCAAGTGGGGTTTATTCCAGGAATGCAAGGATCCTTCAATATACGCAAATCAATCAACGTGATACACCATATTAACAAACTGAAGGAGAAAAACCATATGATCTTCTCAATAGATGCAGAGAAAGCTTTCGACAAAATTCAACACCCATTTATGATAAAAACCCTGCAGAAAGTAGGCATAGAGGGAACTTTCCTCAACATAATAAAGGCCATATATGACAAACCCACAGCCAGCATCGTCCTCAATGGTGAAAAACTGAAACCATTTCCACTAAGATCAGGAACTAGACAAGGTTGCCCACTTTCACCACTCTTATTCAACCTAGTTTTGGAAGTTTTAGCCACAGCAATCAGAGAAGAAAAGGAAATAAAAGGAATCCAAATCGGAAAAGAAGAAGTAAAGCTGTCACTGTTTGCAGATGACATGATACTATACATAGAGAATCCTAAAGATGCTACCAGAAAACTACTAGAGCTAATCAATGAATTTGGTAAAGTTGCAGGATACAAAATTAATGCACAGAAATCTCTGGCATTCCTATATACTGATGATGAAAAATCTGAAAGAGAAATCAAGGAAACACTCCCATTTACCATTGCAACAAAAAGAATAAAATATCTAGGAATAAACCTACCTAAGGACACAAAAGACCTGTATGCAGAAAATTATAAGACACTGATGAAAGAAATTAAAGATGATACAAATAGATGGAGAGATGTACCATGTTCTTGGATTGGAAGAATCAACATTGTGAAAATGACTCTACTACCCAAAGCAATCTACAGGTTCAATGCAATCCGTATCAAACTACCACTGGCATTTTTCACAGAACTAGAACAAAAAATTTCACAATTTGTATGGAAACACAAAAGACCCCGAATAGCCAAAGCAATCTTGAGAACGAAAAATGGAGCTGGAGGAATCAGGCTCCCTGACTTCAGACTATACTACAAAGCTACAGTAATCAAGACAGTATGGTACTGGCACAAAAACAGAAAGATAGATCAATGGAACAGGATAGAAAGCCCAGAGTTAAACCCACGGACATATGGTCACCTTATCTTTGATAAAGGAGGCAGGAATGTACAGTGGAGTAAGGACAGTCTCTTCAATAAGTGGTGCTGGGAAAACTGGATAGGGACATGTAAAAGTATGAGATTAGATCACTCCCTAACACCATACACAAAAATAAGCTCAAAATGGATTAAAGACCTAAATGTAAGGCCAGACACTATCAAACTCTTAGAGGAACACATAGGCAGAACACTCTATGACATAAATCACAGCAAGATCCTTTTAGACCCACCTCCTAGAGAAATGGAAATAAAGACAAAAATAAACACATGGGACCTAATGAAACTTAAAAGCTTTTGCACAGCAAAGGAAACCATAAACAAGACCAAAAGACAACCCTCAGAATGGGAGAAAATATTTGCAAATGAAGCAACTGACAAAGGATTAATCTCCAAAATTTATAAGCAGCTCATGCAGCTCAATAACAAAAAAACAAACAACCCAATCCAAAAATGGGCAGAAGACCTAAATAGACATTTCTCCACAGAAGATATACAGACTGCCAACAAACACATGAAAGGATGCTCAACATCTTTACTCATTAGAGAAATGCAAATCAAAACTACAATGAGATATCACCTCACACCAGTCAGAATGGCCATCATCAAAAAATCTAGAAACAATAAATGCTGGAGAGGGTGTGGAAAAAAGGGAACACTCTTGCACTGCTGGTGGGAATGTGAATTGGTACAGCCACTATGGAGAACGGTATGGAGTTTCCTTAAAAAACTACAAATAGAACTACCATATGACCCAGCAATCCCACTACTGGGCATATACCCTGAGAAAACCATAATTCAAAAAGAGACATGTACCAAAATGTTCATAGCAGCCCTATTTACAATAGCCCGGAGATGGAAACAACCTAAGTGTCCATCATCGGATGAATGGATAAAGAAGATGTGGCACATATATACAATGGAATATTACTCAGCCATAAAAAGAAATGAAATTGAGCTATTTGTAATGAGGTGGATAGACCTAGAGTCTGTCATACAGAGTGAAGTAAGTCAGAAAGAGAAAGACAAATACTGTATGCTAACACATATATATGGAATTTAAGAAAAAAAAAATGTCATGAAGAACATAGGGGTAAGACAGGAATAAAGACACAGACCTACTAGAGAATGGACTTGAGGATATGGGGAGGGGGAAGGGTAAGCTGTGACAAAGTGAAAGAGCGGCATGGACATATATACACTACCAAACGTGAGGTAGATAGCTAGTGGGAAGCAGCCGCATAGCACAGGGAGGTCAGCTCGGTACTTTGTGACCGCCTGGAGGGGTGGGATAGGGAGGGTGGGAGGGAGACGCAAAAGGGAGGGGTTATGGAAACATATGTATATGTATAACTGATTAAATTTGTTATAAAAAAATCAAAATAAAAAAAAATAAAAAATAAAAAAGATGATACAAATAGATGGATAGATGTACCATGTTCTTGGATTGGAAGAACCAACATTGTTAAAATGACTCTACTACCCAAAGCAATCTACAGGTTCAATGCAATCCCTATCAAACTACCACTGGCATTTGTCACAGAACTAGAACAAAAAATTTCACAATTTGTATGGAAACACAAAAGACCCCGAATAGCCAAAGCAATCTTGAGAACGAAAAATGGAGCTGGAGGAATCAGGCTCCCTGACTTCAGACTATACTACAAAGCTACAGTAATCAAGACAGTATGGTACTGGCACAAAAACAGAAAGATAGATCAATGGAACAGGATAGAAAGCCCAGAGTTAAACCCACGGACATATGGTCACCTTATCTTTGATAAAGGAGGCAGGAATGTACAGTGGAGAAAGGACAGTCTCTTCAATAAGTGGTGCTGGGAAAACTGGATAGGGACATGTAAAAGTATGAGATTAGATCACTCCCTAACACCATACACAAAAATAAGCTCAAAATGGATTAAAGACCTAAATGTAAGGCCAGACACTATCAAACTCTTAGAGGAAAACATAGGCAGAACACTCTATGACATAAATCACAGCAAGATCCTTTTTGACCCACCTCCTAGAGAAATGGAAATAAAGACAAAAATAAACACATGGGACCTAATGAAACTTAAAAGCTTTTGCACAGCAAAGGAAACCATAAACAAGACCAAAAGACAACCCTCAGAATGGGAGAAAATATTTGCAAATGAAGCAACAGACAAAGGATTAATCTCCAAAATTTATAAGCAGCTCATGCAGCTCAATAACAAAAAAACAAACAACCCAATCCAAAAATGGGCAGAAGACCTAAATAGACATTTCTCCACAGAAGATATACAGACTGCCCACAAACACATGAAAGGATGCTCAACATCTTTACTCATTAGAGAAATGCAAATCAAAACTACAATGAGATATCATCTCACACCAGTCAGAATGGCCATCATCAAAAAATCTAGAAACAATAAATGCTGGAGAGGGTGTGGAAAAAAGGGAACACTCTTGCACTGCTGGTGGGAATGTGAATTGGTACAGCCGCTATGGAGAACGGTATGGAGGTTCCTTAAAAAACTACAAATAGAACTACCATATGACCCAGCAATCCCACTACTGGGCATATACCCTGAGAAAACCATAATTCAAAAAGAGACATGTACCAAAATGTTCATAGCAGCCCTATTTACAATAGCCCGGAGATGGAAACAACCTAAGTGTCCATCATCAGATGAATGGATAAAGAAGATGTTGCACATATATACAATGGAATATTACTCAGCCATAAAAAGAAATGAAATTGAGCTATTTGTAATGAGGTGGATAGACCTAGAGTCTGTCATACAGAGTGAAGTAAGTCAGAAAGAGAAAGACAAATACTGTATGCTAACAAATATATATGTAATTTAAGAAAAAAAATTGTCATGAAGAACATAGGGGTAAGACAGGAAAAAAGACACAGACCTATTAGAGAATGGACTTGAGGATATGGGGAGGGGGAAGGGTAAGCTGTGACAAAGTGAAAGAGCGGAATGGACATATATACACTACCAAACGTGAGGTAGATAGCTAGTGGGAAGCAGCCGCATAGCACAGGGAGATCAGCTCGGTACTTTGTGACCACCTGGAGGGGTGGGATAGGGATGGTGGGAGGGAGACGCAAAAGGGAGGGGATATGGAAACATATGTATATGTATAACTGATTAAATTTGTTATAAAGCAAAAAAATAAAATAAAATAAATAAATAAATAAATAAATAAATAAAAGCTAAGGAAAAAAAAATAAGACTGGACACTTGGGGCTGACAAGATTGCTGAGGTTGTGTGAACAAAAGAACACCACTTAGAGCAATACTGTGTGCTATCCATTCTAGTGGTCCCAACTCTCCAGGTTTAAGGGAATCTTCCTCCAGTTAAAACATGCATGGGAAACCCAGTGGATGGTACACTGTGTAATTGGGAAAGTTTTCTAAAAGGTACCTCATTTTTCTTTTGTCGTGCTCGGCTTCGTCATTCCATCTGCATTACTCAAAATCTCCCCACTTGGAGTGTCAGCGCCCTTACCTTCCCGTTATGCACAGTTTGAAAATTGTGCAGAGGATGAACAGGAAGAGGGGAAATAAATGAGAGTTTAACTGTAGGTGTTTGGATGGGTACATGTCACTCTAGTTTCCCATCAGGAAGAAGAATTAACCAAAGGCTCAGCCTGAAGCCCCGGAACCAGACTAGGGCCTAAAGCCATCCTGCGGTATTGCAGCCAGCTCACAAAGAGGCGAGTTGAAAAATGGAAATCAGGGGCACAGCAATTCACAAACTTGCAGAGTTATAAAGGACAACTATCATCCAGAAATATATTGAGGAAAGACAGTAAAGAGGATTTGAATGCAAGGCAGAATTGAAGGAAACAGATTACAAGAGGTAGACTGGAGTCGTCTTTAAAGCACATGAAAAGCGACAGAATTTCGACAATGTTGCCCTTGGCTGAAAAGGGATTATGTGTATTTTCTTGAATATATTCGGGAAAAAATGCATATGCCCTTTTTGGCCAAGCAAGCCATCAGACATTGCAAATCCACACTACATAGAAGTGTCCCTTACCTCCAGTCAAAAGGGCCATCCACAAATAGTGTAAAAACCACAAATGCAGGACAGGCCATGGAGAAAAGGGAGCCTGGTTACGCCGATGGACAGGATGTAAATTGCCAACAGCCTCTCTGGAGAACTGTATGTTGTTTTCTAAAACAGAGCTACAGAGCATAGCACACTTCCACTCATGGGCGTGTATTTTGAGAAAACTAAAAATCCACAACACACAGCCAGCCCAAAGTTTAGGGCTGCTCTGTTTACAAGAACCTCGACTTCGGTACACTTTATATATCCCAGGAAAGGAAAAAAAAATGGATATAGATGTTGTGGTACTTATATACAATGGAATGTCATTCAGACATAAAATCAATGTCATAAGGCCAATAGCAGCATAATGAGTGGCTTTAGGTACGATGATGCTAAGTGAAATGAGCCACAAAGAAAAAGAAACTTATTGTAATATATCACTTATAGAGGAAATGTAAACATGGCTACACATGAACTGAATTTCAAAAGAGAACAGAGTTACACATTTAGAGAACACAGTTATGCCTCCCTAAGGGGAAAGGTGACATGGGGTGATGTGTAAAAGCAGAGTTTGAAATTAGCACAGATCCCATTCCATATACCAAATATGTAATAGACAAGACCTACTCCTTTCTCAATGAACTGGACACAAAATTCCCTATTCACTGAAGAGGAATATATCTGACTGGTAATAACCTTGAAACCTATGTATTTATATGTCTCCATAATGGAATCAAATGTATGTAGATTGGCATAAACACAGATCAATGGAACAGGACAGAAAGCCCAGAGATAAACCTACATACCTATGGCTATCTCATCTATGACAAAGGAGCTAAGGATATACAATGGAGAAAAGACAGTCTCTTCAGTAATTGGTGCTGGGAAAACTGGACCCCTACACATAAAAGAATGAAATTAGAACACTCCATAACACCATACACAAAAATAAACTCTAAATTGATTAGAGATCTAAATATAAGACCAGACACTATAAAACACTTAGAGGAAACCATAGGCAGAACACTCTATGACATAAATCACAGCAAGATCCTTTTTGACCCACCTCCTAGAGAAATGGAAATAAAAACAGAAATCAACAAATGGGACCTAATGAAACTTAAAAGCTTTTACACAGTACAGGAAAACATAAACACGATGCAAAAACAACCCTCAGAATGGGAGAAAATATTTTCAAATGAAGCAATTGACAAAGGATTAATCTCCAAACTTTACAAGCACCGCATGTAGCTCAATATCACAAAAACAAACACCCCAATCCAAAAACGGGCAGAAGACCTAATAGACATTTCTCCAAAGGAGATATACAGATTACCAAGAAACACATGAAAGGATGCTGAACATCACTAATCATTAGAGAAATGCAAATCAAAACTACCCTGAGGTATCACCTCACAGCAATCAGAGTGGCAATCATCAAAAAAATCTACAAAACAATAAATGCTGGAGAGGACTTTATTGGAGAAAATGGAACACACTTGCACTGTGGTTGGGAATGTAAATTGATATGGGCACTAGGGAGAACAGTACAGAGGGTCCTTTAAATAACTAACAATAGAAGTACCATACGACACAACAATCCAACTACTGGGCATTTGCCTTGTGAAAACCATAATTCAAAAATAGTTATGTACAAAAATTTTCATTGCAGCTCTATTTGCATTAGCCAGGACATGGAAGCAACCTAAGTGTCCATCGACAGATGAATGGATAAAGAAGATCTGGCACATATATTCAATCAAATATTACTCAACCATAAAAAGAAGCAAAACTGAGTTATTTGTACTGAGGTGGATGGACTTAGAATCTGTCCTACACAGTGAAGTAAGTCAGAAAGGGAAAAACAAATACTGTATGTTAACAGAGATATATGGAATCTAATGAAGAAATAAAAAAAGATTTTGAAGAACCTAGTGGCAGGACAGGATTAAGGACACAGACATAGAGAAAGGACTTGAGGACACCGGAAGGGGGATGGGTAAGCTGGGACGAAGTGAGAGAGTGGCATGGACATAAATACATTACCAAATGTAACACCGATAGCTACTGGGAAGCAGCCACATAGAACAGGGAGATCAGCTCGGTGCTTTGTGACCACATAAAGGGGTGGGATATGGAGTGTGGGAGGGAGATGCAAGAGGGAGGGGATCTGGTGATATTTGTATATGTATAGCTGATTCACTTTCTTATACAGCAGAAACGAACACTCCATTGTAAAGCAATTATACTTGAATAAACGTGTAAAAGGAAAAAAAAAAAAAAACAAAGCCCAAGGATAAACCTACACATCTATGGTCAACTAATCTATGGCAAAGGAGGCAAGACTATACAATGGAGATAAGACAGTCTCTTCAATCATTGGTGCTGGGAAATATGGAGAGCTATATGTAAAAGAATGAAATGAGAACACTCCCCAACACCATATATAAAAATATATTCAAAATGGATTAGAGACCTTAATGTAAGACCGGACAGTATAAAATTCTGACAGGAAAACTTACGAAGGATACTCTGACGTAAATCACAACAAGATCTTTTTTGATCCACCTCCTATAGCAATGAAATTAAAAAGAAATCTAAACAGATGGGACCTAATGAAACGTAAAAGCTTTTGCAAAGCAAAGGAAACTACAAACAAGACGAAAAGACAACCCTCAGAATGGCAGAAAATATTTGCAAACGAATCAATGGACAAATGATTAATCTCCAATATATATAAACAGCTCATGCAGCTCAATATTAATAAAACAAACAACCCAATACAAAAATGGAAGATCTAAATAGACATTTCTTCCAAGAAGACATAGAGATGGCCAGTACGCACATGAAAATCTGCTGAACATCACTAATTATTAGAGAAATGGAAATCGAAACTACAATGAGGTATCACGTCACACCTGTTAGAATGGGCATCATCAGAAAATCTACAAACAACAAATGCTGGAGAGGGTGTGGAGAAAAGGAACCTTCTTCCACTATTGTTGGGAATGTAAATAGATACAGTATCTATGGAGAACAGTATGGAGGTTCCTTTAAAAACTAAAAATAGAATTACCATATAATCCAGCTATCCCACTACTGGGCATATACCCAGAGAAAACCATAAATCAAAAACACACATTCACCAAAATGTTCATTGCAGCACTATTTACAATAGACAGGTAATGAAAGCAACCTAAGTGCCCACAGACAGACGAATGGATAAAGACGTGGTACATATATACAACGGAATATTACTCAGCCATACATAGGAATGAAATTGGGTAATTTGTAGAGACCTTGATGGATCTAGAGACTGTCATACAGAGTGAAGTAAGTCAGAAAGAGAAAAACAAATATTGTATATTAATGCATATATGTGGAACCTAGAAAAATGGTACAGATGAACCAGTTTGCAGGGCAGAGATAGAGACAGATGTAGAGAACAAACATATGGACACCAAGGAGGGAACGCCATGTGAGGGTGGTGGTGCGATGAATTGGGAGACTGGGATTCACATGTGCACACTTATATGTATAAAATATATATCCAATAAGAACCTGCTGTATAAAAGAAATAAATTTAAAAAAATTAAAAATAAATAAATAACATTTAATAAAATAAAACTGAAAAAAAGTTTTTCCCTTCACATAGACGTCTTTATATTAATGCATTATTTCCATGTTTATATCTCCAAATTAAAAAAAAAAGAGGAATAAATAAAATCTAACTTGAACCAAAAAAAAAAAAAGGAAAATAAAACAGAACTCACTAGTTATACAGAGGAAAATCGTATGAGGGCACTTGCTCCAGTGGTAAAAAATTCTTAATGTTGGTCAGAGGTGGGAAATCGTCTCCCATGCACTCAGCAGCGCTGCCCCCTAAAGGAGCATCCTCATTGCAAAGCTGGGGGACTGTGTCGAGGTGTCTGTGAGTAAATGTGAGCTGAGCCCCAGTCCTGCTGCAGCTGAACTCTTCCCACCCTTTCCAGGTAAAACACCTGAATATGTACAAGCACTTGCAAGCCTAGAGGAAGGGCTGTGGAGCCACACTAGCGACAGCACGCAGGCCGACTTGGTGCCTGCAGGCCAGCCAGAATGGTCCTGGCCCCAGATGCTCTTCTGGAATCTTTCCATTTCCCTGCCTGAGATACCCCTCCTGCCATGGCCCCCACTGCTTTTTTACTTCCTCACCTCTGCCTGGGGAGAAATTCCAGTGGCAGGTATGGGTGACACATCCTCTTCTTTAGCAGGTGGCAGCCTGGCAACTCCTGCAGAAAGTCCAGCAGAGCCCCACTCACACTGGGCCACCCACAAAGCCACGGCCCATCACTCCCTCCCACCACCCCAGCCCCGACACTGCTGACGGGGCAGAGAATATGGCGTCAGGCACAGATACAGGTGCTCTTGCTGACTGGAGAGTTGTTTATATTGACCTCAACCCAGGCACACCTGTGGGGGGGCTGGCAGGCAGTGTCAGGCTGCCCAAATCAGCCAATCCTCACCCCTCAGGGGCTCACAGTTGCAGAAAATGAACCTTGCTAAACGGGTCAGTCCCAAGGAACAGTTGTGGGCTCTTGACAGTCAGGATAGACAAGGGGCTGCAGCTGCGGCTTGTTTTCTTATCATTTTATCTGGTCCATGAGTGGAAAACAACTTCAAGAAGACCCTATCCTAATGAGAGGAACCCAGGAGTCAGGGAGAGGAGTGATGGTGGGTGGAGACAGAGGCCTGGTGCCCTGGCTGCAGTGGAAGTGTCTGGAAGACCAGGCAGAGAGTGACTGCACAGAGTGATGGCCAGGGTCACAGACCTGTCAGAGCTGCTGTTTGTTAGTTCAAGTCCTGCTCTGAGGTGTTCTGTGTCAGCTTTGAGCGACAGGTGAGCTGGGGGTTCTCTGCAAGGTGGGCTATGTGCACAGTTCCTGTGTGTCCAGCCCTGCTGTGGTACCTGCACAGGGGAGTACCATATCCTGGGAAGGGCCTGACTATGAGAGCCCCATGGGCTGCTGGGTAGCTGCACAGGTGAGCTCCATACCCTGGGAGGGACTTGAACACGAGAGTCCCGTGGGCTGTGGGGTGCGGGATGCAGCCCAGGTGAGCTCCATATCCTGGGATTGGCCTGACCAAGAGAGCCCCATGGGCTGCTGGAGACCTGGTAAAGGATATCAGGACAGTCAGTGAAGCCACCGAGGATATACCTCCAGTAGCTCCTATTTCCTACACCCTGCTGCTCATTCTACCATCCACCAGGCCATGGCATTCTGTATTACACTTCAATGATGCCTTCTTCAGTATTCCATTCATCTCAGAGTCACAAGAATTTTTGGCTTGTGAGTGGCAGGACACAACGTGCAACACAAGCAATAATGCTGGGCCGTCCTGCACCAGTGGTTCAAAAATCCCCACACCATCATTGGGGAAATGTCCTCTAAAGACCTAAAAGTTCTACCTCTGTAAAAGGGAACCCTCCGTCAATATGCAGATGACATTCTGATCGCCAGGCCTACTAAAGACGCCTCTGAACTACCTAGCCAAGAAAGAATAGAAGGTGTCCAAGAAAAAGGCTCAAATATCCCAGGCTCAGGTGACATGCCTGGGCTTCATTCTCACAGATATTCGGAGAAACGCATCCCAGGATAGGGAAGAAGCCATTTGCAGCCTTACCTCTTCTAAAACTAGAAGACAGCTTAGGGGTTCCTGGGGAGGCCAAGGTTTTCTGCATCTGGATCCCTAACTACAGTCTAATAGCTGGGCCTCTACATGAAACACTGACACGAAAAGATGATGATCCTTTTGAATAGAATCCAGAAGCAGCTTTTCAAGAATGGAAAGAGCAGTCAATTCAGATCCTTGCCCAGGAACTCGCTAATTTAGCTAAACCCTTTGACCATTACATACCCGGTCAAAGGTTAATCGCCCTTGGAGCCTTAGTGCAAAAACTGGGACCACTTGAAATGGAGCAACACAAGAATGCCCTTCAGGTATGATAAACTATGGTCACCAAGGGCTTTGCCCACCGACTCATCAGGCCAGGATACTGGGGTATCTAAAAAGCTGGAAATCAGCAGCCCACAAGGCCAGCTCCCTCCTAAGGGAAAAGGACCCCACGTGGTGATCCTAACCACCCATCATGCCCTGAAGTTGCAGGGCTCGCTCTGTGGACACACTGACCTCGAGTGAGGAGGCCCTCCAACTCCAACCTCCAGAGAGACAAATGGGGGCAACGGGCCCCCAAGATGACTCGTGTGACCATCACTTGACCTGGAGTTTCTCTCAGAAAACAACAAGACTGTGCCCCGAAAGAGCAGACTACTGCTTGCAGGACTTACTGCACCCAGAGGGGAGCTAATAAGCTTGGCGGGGGAAACGTATATCACGCTTTCACCATAGAAAACCCTACAGACACCATGGTGATGGTGGCCAATATGACCAGCTGGACTGCTGGCTACTTCTAAAGGCCGTTGACTCAGTGGACGTCATGGTCCTGGATCACCACTGACCCTGGACTGTCTGGGAGTTGCACGGGCAGGGCTCTGACACATGGTGCTGTTTGTACATTAATTCAGGGACCTAATTAAAGAAGGCACAGACTACTGGTCAGAGCATCTAGGCTGGCAAAAACCGTCAGCCTAAGGTCACCGAACAAATGTGGGGTGGGGTGAAACCTGCCACCACAGCATCTCTGCACATCTCTTTCCTGGACCCTTAAAGGTCATTAGAATCAATAACACTTCCAATGCTGGTGCTCAGGCAGACGAGAAGTGAGGCAGGAGTCTTTGGGACAATCAACCTCACCAGGAGGCTGGTGGGGAGACGTTTTGCCCCTCCCCCAAGGTATCAGGGCTGCCACCACAGCATGAAGCAGTTACAAAAGAGGGGTCTGCACCCTCAACACCCCAAGAATGAGGAACGGAACAAAAAGCAGAGGAGGGGTTCGTCTCTGGCAACATTCATTAAAAATTCCTGGGAGATAAAAAGAGAATCTGGGCAATAAAATAAATTATAACCTGTTTTTCCTTTGTGCTTTGTCTAATTTCACGTGCTCCTAGGGTTCCGCATGCAGAGGTCCCACACCCGGCACATCAGACCCGATTTCCTATTTCAGAATGGCTGGGTCGACACCTCAGCTAGCGGAGTCCCATGCAGACTCCACGGCATAGAGCCTGAGCTGCAGCCAACACAGCCCTCGAGAGCTCCATCCCCTAACTCCCACTGACGCTGCCGGGATCCCTACACAGCAGCCCAGCCCACAGCCCGTGGTGGAGGGCACGCTCTCACCTCTCCATTCGGTTTTGAAAATAATGTTTCCTTTGCTTCTGAACCAAACTCAGTCTTGATCTGTTGGCTCCAATGACACTGGGCTCGGGGACTCCTGATGGGGTCCACTCTGGAGGATCAGTAACAGAAATTGAGAACATTGTAACTTCAATGAATAGATGTGTGAGCCAAACTGTAGTTAACATAGAGCAGTGTATAATGCTCGGGTAAAATAACATTTTTCTAAGACTTAGATTTGATACTTCCATCACTTTACTATAAGCAAGTTCAATGAAGACGTCTGTCTTATTTGTCAGGTCAACATTAGAGAAATTAAGTGATTTATTTCCATGGTTGTACATCGAATACTCTTGGCTGAAGCTTCAATCTTGTTTTGAATGCTTTTCCATTGAAAAGGATACCTCTCTTTCAGCTCCCCCATTTCTGAGAAGTATAAAATCTTATAATTTATTATTACCAAAGGGGAAAGGTAGGAAAAGGGATAAATTAACAGTTTGGGATTAACACATACACACTGACATGTATAAAATAGATCATCAACAAGGAACTACTGTATAGCACAGGGAACTACACTGAATATTTTCCAATTACCTATAAGGGGAAATAATCTGAAAAAGAATCGATATTTTTTATTGACATCATCTATCAATGACAGATAAAATGTAACCTAAGCAAGGCCGATTGTGAGCGCTTCTGAACCTGAAGTTTTCAATCATCTGAAGTTTGGGCTCTGCCTATTTCCCAAGGCCCTTAATGGACATACGTGTAGCCGTAGCTTAAATATTCCCCAGTTTGGGGTTCGGGGAGGCACTGATTTGGAAAAATCCCTGGTGTTCTCCTTCCATGCACAGGACCCTTCCTACAGCTAAAACATGCCTGTCACACCTAGAGGATGGTACACCGTTTGATCGGAAAGAGTTTGGAAAAGGCACCTCATCTCCTCATCGCCTGGTGCTCGGGTTCACCCCTCCAGCATCTTTCCTAACAATCTCCTCACTTGGGGATATCAGCACCGTCAACATCCTGTTACACACAGTTTGGAATTAGTCCAGAGGATGAAGCGGAAGGATGAGAAAAATTTAGAGACAAGTCTTAGGTGTTCGGACAGGCACATGCCACTCTAATTTCCAATCTGGAAGACAAATTCATCAAAGGCTAGAATTGCCCACGGAAAGAGAATAGGGCTAGAGGAAATCCCGCTGTTTTGTGTCCAGTTTCCAAAAACACAAGTTGAAAAATGGAATTCAGGGGCACTAAAATTCATGAAACTGCAGAGTTGAAAATATCTATTGTCGAAAAATGTCTTGAGGTAAGTCACAGAAAAGGACTTGTAAGCAAGGGGGAGTGGCAGGAAACAGATTTGAAGAGGTAGAAAGGACTCCCCATTAAAGCACAAGAAAATGGGCTGAACATCGCCAATGATGCACTTGGCCCAAAAGGTCGTATGCATTTTTTTCTGAATATATTCAAGTAAAGGCCATACACACTTTTTATCCAACCAAACAGGTGGGCACTGGAAATCAATACTACAAAATGTATCACTTCACATCAGTCAGAAGGGCCATCCACATAAAGTGTAAACACCAGAAATGCAGGACAGGGTGAGGAGAAAAGGGAGCCCTGTGAGGCTGATAGTGGAAATGTAATTTGCCAACGGCCACTCTGGAGAAGTGTATTGGGTTTGCTAAAACATCTGAAAACTGAGCTACAGAGCATAGGGCACTTGCACTCATGGGCGTATACCTTGGGAAAAACAAAAAATGACAGAAAACAGGCACCCCAACGTTTACCACCTCTCTGTTAAAAAGGGCCTCCACTTGGATATAAAATAATGTCCCTGGAAGGATAAAATGGATAAAAGAGATGGGGTACTTATGTAGAGTGGAATATTACTCATCCAGAAATCAATGAAATAAGGCCAGTTGGAACAACTCTGGAGGAGTTACATACGATCATTCTAAGTGACACATGTCAGAAAGAAAAAGACACATATCATAAGATGTCACTTAAAGGTGGAATCAAAAATGGCTACACATGAAATAAACTACAAAACAGAAACATAGTCAAATATGTAGAAAAGAGACATAAGGCTGCTAAATGGGAAAGGTGGGGAATGGTGAGGTATTATCCAGGAGGTTGAAATTAGCAAAGATACCATTCCAAGTACCAAATTGAATAACTGGCAAGGCCTACACGGTACCTTAAAGAACTGCACTCAGTCCACTCAAGTCACTGGAAAATAATACATATGACTCGTAAGAATCTGAGAAAGAATTTATTGTTGTCTCACAGTACATGAATCAAGTGGATGTACAGCAGCAAAAAACAGAGCTTTGAAAATCAGCTGTAACCAATATAAAAATAAATTTAAATATATTTATAAAAACAGTGAGACAGACAAAAATTCTTACAACTTTTGTTGAAGGGCTACGATGTAACATGGATTGAACACATGTAGAACCACAGCAGGATGATATATAAGGCTGAAAGCCATGCACGCTAAGAGATGTTAGAGAGGCTGGGTGAGGAAATGCAGACCTTTTAAAGTAATACTGCCTGATACCCATTCCATGGGTCCCAAATCTGCAGTTTCAAGGGAATCTTCTGACAGCAAAAACATGCCTGGGAAACCGAGAGGAATGTACACCGTGTGCTCAGGAGAGGTGTCTAAAATGCACCTCATTTTTGATCTCCTGGTGCTGGGGTTCGCCATTCCAGCCACATTACTAACAATCTCCCGACTTGGAGAATCAGCACCTTTAACCTCCTGTTTCACACAGTTTGCAATTTGTGCAGAGGATAAATGGGAAGAGGAGGAACCAGTGAGAGATTAGCTGTAGGAGTTTTGACAGGCACATGTCACTCTAATTTCCCATTAGGAAGAAGAATTAACCAAAGGCTCAGCCTGCCTCCCCAGAACCAGAATAGGGCTGGAAGCAATCCAATGGTTTGGCGGTCAGCTCACAAAAATAGCGAGTTGCAAAATGGAGCTCAGGAGCAGACAATTCAAAGACCTGCAAAGATATAAATGATAACCAACATCCAAAAATATATTCAGGTAAGGCAACGAAGAGGTTCTGAATGAGAGGCAGAATTGCAGGAAACATTTTTCAAAAGGTAGATTGTACTCACATTTAAAGCATATGAAAAGCAGCAGAATTTCTAAAATGATGCAGTTGGGCAAAAGGGTGTATGCGTTTTTTTCGTGAATATCTTCAGGAAAAAAACACATACAGAGTTTTTGGCCAACCAAGCAAGAGGGAAATGCAAATCCGCACAATAAAGAAGTCTCAATTTCCACTGCTCAGAAAGTCCATCCAAAAAATGTGTACAAATCAAAAATTCAGGAGAGGCCATGGAAAACAGGGAGACTAGTCACGCTGATGGGTGGGGTATAAATATCCAAGAGCTACTCTGAAGAAGTGTATGTTGTTTCCTAAGACATCTAAAATACAAAGCCCCCGAGCAAAGGGGACTTCAACTCATGGACATATAACTTGGGAAGACTAAATATCAACAAGACACAGGCACCCCAAAGTTTAGGGCTGCTCTGCATACAAGAACCTCAACTTCGGTACACCTAAAGTATCCCAGGAAAAAGAGAAATGCATAAAGAACTTGTGGTAATTTTGTACAATGGAATATCACTCAGACGTGAAATCAATGTCATAAGGCCAGTAGCAGCATAATGAGAGGATTTAGGTATGATGATTCTAAGGGAAATCAGTCACACAGAAAATGAATCTTATCATAAGATATCACTTACAGAGGGAATGTCAACATCACAACACATGAAGTGAATTAGGAAAGAGAGCAGCGTCTCACATTTAGAAAACACTCTTATGCCTCCTTAAGGGGAAAGGAGAGGTGGGGTGATGCATAAAACCAGAGTTTGATATTAGCACAGGTACAATTCCATAAACCAAATACAGAATAGACAAGACCTACACCTTCCTCAGTGAACGGGACTCAAAACCCCTATTCCCCACAGAGGAATATATCTGATTAGTAAGAGTCTTAAAACCTATGTACTGATATGCCTCTGTTAGGGAATCAAGTGTGTCTAGACCGGCATAAACACGTCAGTGAAAATCAGCTCAACCCCATTATAAAAATGAATTTCAAAAACAAAACAAAAAACAGCGAAATTCTTACACAATTCCTTCAGGGGTTCTGATGAAACCTAGAATGACCCTATCTGCAAAGACAGCTGGATGAGACATAAGGCTGGACATTTGGGACTGAGAGGACTGGTGAGATTGGGAGAGAAAATGCAGACCCTTTAAAGTAGTAATGCATGCCACCATTCCATGGGTCCCAAATTTCCAGGTAGAAGGGAATATCACTACAGTTATAACATGTATGGGAAACCTAGAGAATGGACACCCTGTGATGGCGAAAGGTTTCTGAAAGTCTCCTACTTTTTCCTCTCCTTGTGCTACAGTTTGGCATTCCAACAACTTTACTATCAATCTCCCAACTTAGGAGAGTCATCCCCTATAACCTCCTGGTTCGCACAGTTTGCTAATTGTGCAGAGGATGAAAGGGAAGAGGGAGAACCAATCAGAGAGTAGATGTAGGCCTTTGGACGGACACATGTCACTCTAAATTCCCGTCAGGAAGAAGAATTAACCAAAGCCTCAGCCACCCACAGGGAACCAGTATAGCCACCCCTGGAACCAGTATAGGTCCTGAAGCAAAATTGTGGATTTGCGGTCAGCTCCCAATAATGGGATTTGAAAATTGGAGCTCAGGGGCAAAGCAAATCAAAAACCTGCAGAGTTATAAAGGACTACTCTCTTCCAAAAATCTGTTGAGGGAAGGCAACAAAGCGGACTTGAAAATGAGGCATAATTGCACAAAACATATTTCAAATGGTAAATTGGAATCGCCTTTAAAGCACAGGACAGGCATCACAACTTCGAGAATGATGCACTTGGCCAAAACAAGCGTATGACTTTTCTCCTGAATATATTCAAGAGAAAAGGCATAGGCCCTTTTTGGCCAATCAAGCAAGCGTGCAATGCAAATCCACACTACAAAGAGTTTTCACTTCCCACCGGTCCAAAAGGACATCCGAAAATCTGTAAAAACCAGAAAGGCAAGATAGAGGTGACAAGGGCATAAAGCAATATGATCCCAAGGGTCATGGAGGATTGTGATGACAAGTGTATGGAGCATTGTGATGACAAGATTATGTATCATTTTGCTTTCAAAGGCATTGTGATGACAAGGTTCATGGAGCACTGTGATGACAAGTGTCATGGAGAATTGTGATTACAGGGTTCATGGAGCATTGGGATGACAAGGGCATGGAGCATTTTGATGACAAGATTCCCGGATCATTGTGTTGTCAGGGTTCATGGAGCGTTGTGATGACAGTGGTCATGGCGTATTGTGATGACAGAGGTCATGGAGCATTGTGATGAGAACGTAATGGAGCATTGGGCTGAAAATGTTCATGGATTATTGTGATGACAGCGGTCAAGGAGCATTGTGATGACTAGGTACTGGAGCATTGTGATGAGAAGACCATGGAGCCATGTGATGACAAGTCTCATGGAGCATTCTGATGAAAAGGGTCATGGAGCATTGTGATTACAGGGGTCTTGGAGCATTGTGATGACAAGGGCAAGGAACATTGGGATGAGAATGTCATAGAGCGTTCTGATGACATGCATCATGGAGCTTTGTGCTGACAAAGGCTTGGAGCAATGTGATGACAAGGGTCACCGAGCATTGTGATGAAAATTTCATGGAGCATTTTGGTGACAAAGGTCACAGAGCCTTGTGATGATGAGGGCATGGACCATTGTGATGACAAAGGTCATGAAGCATTGTGATGACTGGAGTCACGGAGCATTGTGATGACAGGGGTCATAGAGCTTTGTGATGAAAAGGCAATGAGCATTGTGATGACAGGGGCATGGAGCATTGGCCTGACATGTTTCATGGATTATTGTGATGACAGTGGGCATGGTGCAATGTGATGACAAAGGCATGGAGCATTGTGATGAGAAGGTCATGGAGTATTTTGAAGACAGGTCTCAGGGAGCATTGTGATGACATATGTCATGGTCCATTGCGATGACAATGGAATGGAATATTGTGATGCCAAGTGTCATGGAGGATTGTGATGACAAATGTAATGGAGCATTTTGATGACAAGGGCTTGGAGCATTGTGATGACAATGGACATGGAGCATTGTGATGACAAGGGCATGGAGCATTGTGATGACAAGGGCCATTGAGAATTTTGATGACAAGTTCATGAAGCATTGTGATGAGAAGCACATGGAGCTTCCTATGACAGGGGTCATGGAGCATTGCGATGACAAGTGCATAGAGAATTGTGATGACAATTCATGTAACACAGTGATGAGAAGTGTCATGGAGCACAGTGATGCCAAGAACGAGGAGAAATGTGATGACAGGGGACATGGAGCATTGTGATGACCAGGGCATGGAGCATTGTGATGGCAACACCGTGGAGCTTTTTGATGAGAAGACCATGGATAATTGTGATGACGAGCGTCATGGAGCACTCTAATTACAAGGGGAATGGAATATTGTGATGAGAATGGCCATGGATCATTGTGATGACAAGGGTCATGGAGCATTTTGATGACAAGGGCGTGGAGCATTGTGATGAGAAGACCATGGATAATTGTGATGACGAGCGTCATGGAGCACAGTAATGACAAGGGGTATGGAGCATTGTGATGACAGTGGCCATGGAGCATTGTGATGACAAGTGTCATGGAGCATTCTGATTACAAGCTTGTGGAGTACTGTGACGACAATGGCATGGAACATTGTGATGAAAAGGGCAATGAGCATTGTGATAAAAAAGGCATGTAGCCATTTCATGAAAGGTTTCAAGGAGCATTCTGACGACAAGTGTCAGGGAACATTGTGATGACAAGTGTATTGAGAATGTTGATGAAAAAGGTCATGGAGCATTTTAACGAAAAGGACATGGAGTATTGTGATGACAGGCATCATGGAGCATTGTGATGACAAGTGTTATGGAACATTGTGATCACAAGGGTGTGGAGCATTGTGATGGTAGAAGTCATGGATCATTTTTTTTTAAGGTGCATGGAGCATTGTGATGACAAGGGCATGAAGCAATGTGATCCCAAGTTTCATGGAGGATTGTGATGACAATGTTAAGGGAGTATTGTGATGACAAGCAAATGGAGCATTGTGATGACAAGGTCATGTAGCATTTTGCTGACACAGGCATGGAGCATTGTGATGATAAGGGTCATGGAGCACTGTGATGAGAAGCATCACGGATCATTGTGATTACAGGGGTCATGGAGCATAGGGATGGCAAGGGCATGGATAATTGTGATGACAAGTGTCATGGAGCATTGGGCTGAAAATGTTCATGGAGCACTGTGATGACTAGGGAATGGAGCATTGTGATGACAAGTGTCCCGGATCACTGTGTTGTCAGGGGTCATGGAGCATTGTGATGATAGGGATCATGAAGCATTGTGATGAGAAGTTCCTGGAGAATTGGACTGAAAATGTTCAGGAAGTATTGTGAGGACAGGGGTCATGGAGCATTGTGATGACAAGGGAATGGAGCACTGTGATGAAAACTTCCTGGAGCATTGTGATGAGAAGACCATGGAGCCTTGTAATAACAAGTCTCATGGAACATTCTGATGAAAAGGGGCATGGAGTATTGTGATTACAGGGGTCTTGGACCATTGTGATGACAAGGGCATGGAGCATTGTGAATACATGTGTCTTGGAGCATTGTGATGAAAATGGCATGGATCATTGTGATGAAAATGCCATGGAGCCTTTTCATGACAGGGTTCAAGGAGCATATTGACGACAAGTGTCATGGAGCACTGTGATGACAAGTGTATTTGAGAATTTTTATGACAAAAATCATGGAGCATTGTGATGAGAAGACCATGTATAATTGTGATGACGAGCGTCATGGGGCATTGTGATGACAAGTGTTTTGGAATATTGTGATCACAAGGGTTTGGAGCATTGTTAAGACACAGGTCATGGAGCATTTTGATTTCATTCTGATGACAATAGCATGAAGCATTATGATGATGGGCATGGTGCATTGTGATGACAGGGTTCATGGTTCTTTGAGATGAAAAGGGGCATAGAGCATTGTGATTACAGGGTTCTTGGAGCATTGTGATGAGATGGGTCATGGAGCTTTGTGATGAAAAGGCCATGGAACATAGTGATGGCAGGGGTCATGGAGCATTGTTATGACAGGTGTAATGGAGCATTGTGATGGCAAGGGCATGGAGCATTGTGATGAGAAGGCCATGGAGCATTCTGATGACATGTGTCATGGAGCTTTGTGAAGACAAGGGCATGGAGCAAAGGGATGAGAGCGTTCATGGAGCACTGTGATGACAATCACATGGAGCACTGTGATGCCAAGGGTCATGGATCTTTGTGATGACAAAAGTCATGGAGCATTTTGATGGCAAGGGTGTTGTCCATTGTGATGAGAAGGGCAGGGAACATTCTGATGACAGGGTCATGGAGCAATTTGATGACAAGTGTCATGGAACATTTTGATGACAGGTGTTCTGGAACATTGTGATGTCAGGGGTCATCGAACATTGTGATGATAAGAGCATGTAGCATTGTGATGACAGCAGTCATGGAACATTGTGATGACAGGGGTGAGGGAGTATTGTGACAAATAGTGATGTAGCATTGTGATATCAGTGGTGAGAGAGCATTTTGATGAGAAGTACATGGAGCAATGTGATGACAAATTTTATGGAGCATTGTGATAACAAGTTTGTGGAGCACTGTGATGACAAGCGCATGGTGCATTGTGATGACAAGCGCATGGAGCATTGTGATGACAAGGGTCAAAGAGCATTTTGATGAAATGTTCATGGAGCATTGTGGTTAAAAAGGTCACAGAGACTGTTGATGACGAGGGCATTGACCAATGTGATGACAAATTCATGAAGCATTGTGATGACTGGAGTAACGGAGCACTGTGATGACAGGAGCCATAGAGCATTGTGATAACAACGGCATGGAGCATTGTGATGACAAGGGCATGGAACATTGGTCTAATAAGTTTCATGGATTATTGCGATGACAGTTGGAATGGCACAATGTGATGACAAGGGCATGGAGAATTGTGATGACAAGGTCATGCAGTATTGTGAAGACAGGTGTCAGGGAGGATTGTGATGACATATGTAATGGCCCATTGTGATGACAATGGCATGGAGCATTGTGTTGCCAAGTGTCATGGAGGATTGTGATGACAATGGAAATGGAGTATTGTGATTACAAGCACACAGAACATTGTAATGACAAGGTCATGTAGCATTTTGCTGACAAAGGCATGGAGCATTGTGATGACATGTGTAATGGAGCATTGTGATGACAACGGAGTGGAGCATGGTGATGAAAATGTCCTGGAGCACTGTGATGAGAAGACCATGGAGACTTGTGATGACAAGTCTCATGGAGCATTGAGATGAAAAGGGGCATGGAGCACTGTGATTACATTGGTCTTGGAGCATTGTGATGACTAGTGCATGGAGCATTGTGATGAGAAGGCCATGGAGCATTCTGATCACATGCGTCATGGAGTTTTGTGATGACAAGGGCATGGAGCATTTGTGATTACAGGGATCTTGGAACATTGTGATGAAAAGTGCATGGATCATTGTTATGAAAAAGGCATGTAGCCTTGTCATGACAGGGTTCATGGAGCATACTGACGACAAGTTTCAGGGAGCATTGTGATGACAAGTGTATTGAGCATTGTGATGACAAGATCATGGAGCTTTGTGATGAGAAGACCATGGATAATTGTGATGATGAGCGTCATGGGGTGTTGTGATGATAAGTGTTATGGATCATTGTGATCACAAGGGTTTGGAGCATTATGATGACAGAGGTCATGGAGAATATTGATTTCATTGTGATGACAATAGCCTGAAGCATTATGATCATGGGCATGGTGCATTGTGATGACAGGGTTCATGGATCATTGAGATGAATAGGGGCATAGAGCATTGTGATTAGAGGGTTCTTGGAGCATTGTGATGAGAAGGGTCATGGAGCTTTGTGATGACAAGGCCATGCAACATCGTGGTAGCAGGGGTCATGGAGCATTGTTATGACTGGCGTAATGGAGCATTGTGATGGCAAGGGCATGGAGCATTGTGATGCCAAGTCATGGAGCATTTTGATGACAAGGGTGTGGTGAATTTTGATGAGAAGGGCAGGGAGCATTTTGATGACAGTGTCATGGAACTATTTGATGATAGGTGTTATGGAACACTGTGATGTCAGCGGTCATGGAGCATTTTGATGAAAAGGATCATAGAGCAGTTTGATGACAGGTGTTATGGAACATTTTGATGTCAGGGGTCATCGAACATTGTGATGATAAGTGCATGTAGCATTGTGATTACAGATGCTATGAAACATTGTGATGACAGTGGTGAGGGAGTATTGTGACAAATAGTGATGTAGCATTGTGATATCAGTGGTGAGAGAGCATTTTGATGAGAAGTGCATGGAGCGTTGTGGTGACAAGTTTTATGGAGCATTGTAATGACAAATTTGTGGAGCATTGTGATGACAAGTGCATGGTGCATTGTGATGACATGTGTCATGGAGCATTGTGCTGAGAAAGGCATAGAGCATTTTGATGACAAGGGTCCAAGAGCATTGTGATGAAAATTTCATGGAGCATTGTGATTAAAAAGGTCACAGAGACTGTTGATGACGAGGACATGGACAATTCTGATGACAAAGTTCATGAAGCATTGTGATGACTGGAGTCACGGAGCATTGTGATGAATGGGGTCATGGAGAATTGTGATAACAAGGGCATGGAGCATTGTGAGGACAAGGGGATGGAACAGTGGTCTATTTAGTTTCATGGATTATTGTGATGACATTTGGAATGGGGCATTGTGATGACAAGGGCACGGAGAATTGTGATGCCAATTGTCATGTAGGATTCTGCTGTCAAAGATAATGGAGCATTGTGATGACAATGGCTTGGAGTATTGTGATGACAAGGATCAGGGAGCATTGTGCTGACAAGTGCATGGAGATTTGTGATGACAAGGGTCATGGAACATTCTGATGACAAGCTTGTGGAGTATTTTGATGACAATGGCATGGAGCATTGTGATGAAAACGGCATGGGGCACTGTGATGAAAAAGGCATGGAGCCTTTTCGTGACAGGGTTCAAGGAGCATTCTGACGACAAGTGTCAGAGAGCATTGTGATGACAAGTGAATTGAGAATTGTGATGACAAAGGTCATGTAGCATTGTGATGAAAAGGGCATGGATTTTTGTGATGACAGGCATCATGGAGCGTTGTGATGACAAGTGTTATGGAACACTGTGATCACAAGGGATTTGAGCATTTTGATGACAGAGGTCATGGATCATTTTGATTTCAAGGAACATGGAGCATTGTGATGACAAGGGCATGAAGCAATGTGATCCCAAGTTTCATGGAGGATTGTGATGACAATGGTAATGGAGTATTGTGATGACAAATGCATAGAGCATTGTAATGACAAGGCCATGTAGCATTTTGCTGACAAAGGCATGGAGCATTGTGATGACAGGTGTCATGGAGCACTGTTATGACAAGCGTCACGGAGCATTGTGAATACAGGGGTCATGGAGCATTGGGATGACAAGGGCATGCATCACTTTGTTGGCAAGGTTCATGGAGCATTGGGCTGAATATGTTCATGGAGTATTGTGATGACAGGGGTCATGGAGCATTGTGATGACAAGGGAATGGAGCATGGTGATGACAAGTTCCTGGAGCATTCTTATGAGAAGACCATGGAGACTTGTGATGACAATTCTCATGGAGCATTCTGATGAAAAGGGTCATGTAGCATTTTGATAACAGGGGTCTTGCAGCTTTGTGATGACAAGGGGATGGATTATTTTGATGACAAAGGCATGGAGCCTTTTCATGAGAGGGTACAAGGAGCAAACTGATGACAAGTGTCAGGGAGCATTGTGATGACATGTGTATTGAGCATTGTGATGACAAAGATCATGGAGCATTGTGATGAGAAGACCATGGATAACTGTGATGATGAGCGTCATGGGGTGTTGTGGTGATAAGTGTAATGGAACATAGTGATCACAAGGGTTTGGAGCATTATGATGACAGAGATCATTCAGAATATTGATTTCATTGTGATGACAATAGCCTGAAGCATTATGATGATGGGCATGGTGCATTGTGATGACAGGTTTCATGGAGCATTGAGATGAAAAGGGGCATGGAGCATTGTGTTTACAGGGGTCTTCGAGCATTGTGATGACAACGGCATGGAGCATTGTGATGTGAAGGCCATGGAACATTCTGATGACATGTGTCATGGAGCTTTGTGATGACAAGGGCATGGAGCATTGTGATTTAATGGGCCTTCAGCATTGTGATGACACGTGTCATGGAACCTTGTGATGACTAGGCCGTGGAACATTGTGATGGCATGGGTCATGGTGCATTGTTATGACAGAGGTAATGGAGCATTGTGATGAGAAGGGTATGGAATATTGGTCTGAAATGTTTCAGGGATTATTGTGATGAGAGTGGGCATGGAGCATTGTGATGACAAGGGTACGGAACACTATGATACATGGGTCATGCAGGATTGTAATGACAAGGACATGGAGCATTGTGATGAGAAGGGCATCGAGCATTGTGATGACAAGTGTCATGGAGCTTTGTGATGACAAGGGCATTGAGCAATATGATAGGAGGGTTCATGGAGCATTGTGATGACAATGACATGGAGCATTGTGATTCCAAGGGTCATGGAGCTTTGTGATGACAAGTCATGGAGCATTTTGATGACAAGGGCATGGTGCATTGTGATGAGAAGGGCAGGGAGCATTTTGATGACAGGGTCATGCAGCAATTTGATGAAAAGTGTAATGGAATATTTGGATGGCAGGGGTTATAGAACATTGTGATGTCAGGGGTCTTGGAGCTTTGGGATGAAAAGGATCATGGAGCATTTTGATGACAGGGGTTATGGAACATTGTGATGTCAGGAGTCATGGAACATTGTGAAGATAAGGGGATGTAGCAGTGTGATGACAGGTTCATGGAACATTGTGATTACAGGGGTGAGGGAGTATTGTGATGACTAGTGATGGAACACTGTGATTTCTATGGTGAGAGAACATTTTGATGAGAAGTGCATGGAGCATTGTGATTACAAGTTTTATGGAGCATGGCAATGACAAATGTGTGGACCGTTGTGATGAAATTCGTGTGGCACATTTTGAAGACAATGGTCATGGAGCATTGTTCTCACAAAGAAATGGAGCATTGTGATTACAAGGGTCACAGAGAATTGTGATGAAATGTTCATGGAGCATTGTGGTTACAAAGGTCACAGTGCCTTGTGATGACACGGGCATGGGCCATTGTGATGACAAACGTTATGAAGCATTGTGATGACTCGAGTCACGGAGCATTTTGATGTCAGGGGTCATGGAGCATTGTGCTGACAAGTGCATGGAGCATTGTGCTGACAAGGGTCATGGAGCATTGTGCTGAGAAAGGCATAGAGCATTGTGATGACAAGTTTCAAAGAGCATTGTGATGAAAAGTTCATGGAGCATTGTGGTTAAAAAGTTCACAGAGACTGTTGATGACGAGGGCATGGAACATTGTGGTGACAAAGGTCATGAAGCATTTTGATGACTGGAGTCACGGAGCATTGTGATGGCAGGGGTCATGGAGTATTGTGATAACAAGGGCATGGAGCATTGTGATGACAAGGGCATGGATCATTGGTCTAATAAGTTTCATGGATTATTGCGAAGACAGTTGGAATGGTGCACTGTGATGACAAGGGAATGGAGCATTGTGATGACCAAGTCATGCAGTATTGTGAAGACAGGTGTCAGGGAGCATTGTGATGACATATGTAATGGCCCATTGTGATGACAATGGTATGGAGCATTGGGATGCCACGTGTCATGGAGGATTCTGATGACAAAGGTAATGGAGCATTGTGATGACAATGGCGTGGAGCATTGTGATGACAGGTGCATGGAGCATTGGTCTGAGAAGATTCACAGATTATTGTGATGACAGTGGACATGGTGCATTGTGATGACAAGGGCATGGATCATTGTGAAGAGAAGTTCATGGATTATTGTGAAGACAGCTGTCAGGGAGCATTGTGATGACATATGTCATGGTCCATTGCGATGACAATAGCTGGGAGTATTGTGATGCCAAATGTAATGGAGGATTGTGATGACAAATATAATGGAGCATTGTGATGACTAGGGCTTGCAGCATTATGATGACAATGGTCATTGAGAATTTTCATGACAAGGTCGTGAAGCATTTTGATGACAAGGTCCTGGAGCATTGTGATGAGAAAACCATGGAGCCTTGTGATGACAAGTCTCCTGGAGCATACTGATGAAAATGGGCATGGAGCATTGTGATAAGAGGGGTTTTGGCACATTGTGATGACAAGGGCATGGAGCATTGTGAGGAGAAGGCCAAGGAGCATTTTGATGACATGGGTCATTGAGCTTTGTGATGACAAGGGCATTGAGCACTGTGATTACAGGGGTCTTGGAGCACTGTGATGAAAATGTCATGGATCATTGTGATGAAAAATGCATGGAGCCTTGTCATGACAGGATTCAAGGAGCATACAGACAACAAGTGTCAGGGAATATTTTGAAGCCATGTGTACTGAACATTGTGATGACAAAGGTCATGGAGCATTTTGATGAGAAGACCATGGATAACTGTGATGACGAGCGTCATGGGGCATTGTGATGACAAGTGATATGGAATATTGTGATCACAAGGGTTTGGAGCACTGTTATGACAGAGGTCATGGAGCATTTTGATTTCATTGTGATGACAATAGCATGAAGCATTATGATGATGGGCATGGTGCATTGTGATGAGAGGGTTCGTGGATCATTGAGATGAAAAGGGGCATAGAGCATTGTGATTAGAGGGTTCTTGGAGCATTGTGATGAGAAGGGTCAAGGAGCTTTGTGATGACAAGGCCATGGAACATCGTGATAGCAGGGGTCATGGAGCATTGTTATGACTGGGATAATGGAGCATTGTGATGGCAAGGGCATGGAGCATTGTGATGACAAGTCATGGAGCATTTTGATGACAAGGGTGAGGTGCATTTTGATGAGAAGTGAAGGGAGCATTTTGATGACAGGGTCATGGAACAATTTGATGAAAAGTGTCATGGAACATTTTGATGACAGGTGTTATGAAACATTGTGATGTCAGGGGTCATGGAGCATTTTGATGAAAAGGATCATGGAGCAGTTGGATGACAGGTGTTATGGAACATTTTGATGTCAGGGGTCATCGAACATTGTGAGGATAAGTGCATGTAGCATTGTGATGACAGGTGCCATGAAACATTGTGATGACAGAGGTGAGTGAGTATTGTGACAAATAGTGATGTAGCATTGTGATATCAGTGGTGAGAGAGCATTTTTATGAGAAATGCATGGAGCATTGTGATGACAAGTTTTATGGAGCATTGTGAAGACAATTTGGTGGAGCATTGTGATGACAAGCGCATGGTGCATTGTGATGACATGTGTCATGGAGCATTGTGCTGAGAAAGGCATAAAGCATTTTGATGACAAGGGTCAAAGAGCATTGTGATGAAAATTTCATGGAGCATTGTGGTTAAAACGGTCACAGAGACTGTTGATGACGAGGACATTGACAACTGTGATGACAAAGTTCATGAAGCATTTTGATGACTGGAGTCACGGAGCTTTGTGATGACAGGTGTCATGGAGCATTGTGATAACAAGGGCATGGAGCATTGTGATGACAAGGGGATGGAACAGTAGTCTATTTAGTTTCATGGATTATTGTGATGACAGTTGGAATGGGGCATTGTGATGATAATGGCATGGAGCAGTGTGATGCCAAGTGTCATGTAGGATTCTGATGACAAAGGTAATGGAGCATTGTGATGACAATGGCTTGGAGCATTGTGATGACAAGGGTCTGGGAGCATTGTGCTGACAAGTGCATGGAAAATTGTGATGACAAGGGTCACGGAACATTCTGATGAGAAGCTTATGGAGTATTTTGATGACAATGGCATGGGGCATTGTGATGAAAACGGCATGGGTCATTGTGATGAAAAATGCATGGAGCCTTTTCGTGATAGGGTTCAAGGAGCATACTGACGACATGTGTCAGGGAGCATTGTGATGACAAGTGTATTGAGAATTGTGATGACAAAGGTCATGGAGCATTGTGATGAAAAGGGCATGGGGTATTGTGATGACAAGTGTTATGGAACACTGTGATCACAAGGGTTTGGAGCATTGTGATGAGAGAAGTCATGGATCATTTTGATTTCAAGGAGCATGGAGCATTGTGATGACAAGGGCATGAAACAATATGATCCCAAGGTTCATGGAGGATTGTGATGACAATGGAATTGGAGTATTGTGATGACAAGCGCATAGAGCATTGTAATGACAAGGTCATGTAGCATTTTGCTGACAAAGGCATGGAGCATTGTGATGACATTTGTCATGGAGCACTGTGATTTCAAGCGTCACGGAGCATTGTGAATACAGGGGTCATGGAGCATTGGGATGACAAGGGCATGGATAATTGTGATGACAAGTGTAATGGAGCACTTGGCTGAAAATTTTCATGGAGTGTTGTGATGACAGGGGTCATGGAGCATTGTGATGACTAGGGAATGGAGCATTGTGATGACAAGAGTCCTGGATCATTGTCTTGTCAGGTGTCATGGAGTGTTGTGATGACAGTGGTCATGGAGCTTTGAGATGATATTGGCCATGGAGCATTGTGATGAATAGTTCGTGGAGCATTGGGCTGAAAATATTCATGGATTATTGTGATGACAGAGGTCATGGAGCATTGTGATGACTACGGAATGGAGCATGGTGATGACAAGGTCCTGGAGCATTGTGATGAGAAGACCATGGCTACTTATGATGACAATTCGCATGGAGGATTCTGAGGAAAAGGGACATGGAGCATTGTGACTACAGGGGTCTTGGAGCATTGTGATGACTAGGGCATGGAACACTGTGATACATTGGTCTTGGGTCATGGAGCTTTGTGATGACAAGTCATGGAGCATTGTGATGACAAGGGCATGGAGCATTGTGATGACAGGGGCATGGAGCATTGGTCTGACAAGATTCACAGATTATTGTGATGACAGTGGACATGGTGCATTGTGACGACAAGGGCATGGATCATTGTGAAGAGAAGGTCATGGAGTATTGTGAAGACAGGTGTCAGGGAGCATTGTGATGACATATGTCATGGTCCATTGCGATGACAATGGCTGGGAGTATTGTGATGCCAAATGTAATGGAGGATTGTGATGACAAATATAATGGAGCATTGTGATGACTAGGGCTTGGAGCATTGTGATGAGAAAACCATGGAGCCTTGTGATGACAAGTCTCCTGGAGCATACTGATGAAAATGGGCATGGAGCATTGTGGTTAGAGGCGTCTTGGCACATTGTGATGACAAGGGCATGGAACATTGTGAGGAGAAGGCCAAGGAGCATTCGGATGACATGGGTCATTGAGCTTTGTGATGACAAGGGCATGGAGCACTGTGATTACAGGGGTCTTGGAGCATTGTGATGAAAATGGCATGGATCATTGTGATGAAAAATGCATGGAGCCTTGTCATGACAGGATTCAAGGAGCATACAGACAACAAGTGTCAAGGAATATGTTGATGACAAGTGTACTGAGCATTGTGATGACAAAGGTCATGGAGCATTTTGATGAGAAGACCATGGATAACTGTGATGACGAGCGTCATGGGGCATTGTGATGACAAGTGATATGGAAAATTGTGATCACAAGGGTTTGGAGCATTGTTATGACAGAGGTCATCGAGCATTTTGATTTCATTGTGATGACAATAGCATGAAGCATTATTATGATGGGCATGGTGCATTGTGATGAGAGGGTTCGTGGATCATTGAGATGAAAAGGGGCATAGAGCATTGTGATTAGAGGGTTCTTGGAGCACTGTGATGAGAAGGGTCAAGGAGCTTTGTGATGACAAGGCCATGGAACATCGTGATAGCAGGGGTCATGGAGCATTGTTATGACTGGGATAATGGAGCATTGTGATGGCAAGGGCATGGAGCATTGTGATGACAAGTCATGGAGCATTTTGATGACAAGGGTGAGGTGCATTTTGATGAGAAGTGAAGGGAGCATTTTGATGACAGGGTCATGGAACAATTTGATGAAAAGTGTCATGGAACATTTTGATGACAGGTGTTATGAAACATTGTGATGTCAGGGGTCATGGAGCATTTTGATCAAAAGGATCATGGAGCAGTTGGATGACAGGTGTTATGGAACAATTTGATGTCAGGGGTCATTGAACATTGTGATGATAATTGCATGTAGCATTGTGATGACTGGTGCCATGAAACATTGTGATGAAAGAGGTAAGGGAGTATTGTGACAAATAGTGATGTAGCATTGTGATATCAGTGGTGAGAGAGCATTTTGATCAGAAGTGCATGGAGCATTGTGATGACAAGTTTTATGGAGCATTGTGAAGACAATTTGGTGGAGCATTGTGATGACAAGCGCATGGTGCATTTTGATGACATGTGTCATGGAGCATTGTGCTGAGAAAGGCATAGAGAATTTTGATGACAAGGGTCAAAGAGCATTGTGATGAAAATTTCATGGAGCATTGTGGTTAAAAAGGTCACAGAGACTGTTGATGACGAGGACATGGACAATTGTGATGACAAAGTTCATGAAGCATTTTGATGACTGGAGTCATGGAGCATTGTGATGACAGGGGTCATGGAGCATTGTGATAACAAGGGCATGGAGCATTGTGATGACAAGGGGATGGAACAGTAGTCTATTTAGTTTCATGGATTATTGTGATGACAGTTGGAATGGGGCATTGTGATGACAAGGGTACAGAACACTACGATATATGGGACATGCAGGATTTTAATGACAAGGGCATGGAGCATTGTGATGAGAAGGGCATCGAGCATTGTGATGACAAGTGTCATGGAGCTTTGTGATGACAAAGGCATTGAGCAATATTATGAGCGGGTTCATGGAGCATTGTGATGACAATGACATGGAGCATTGTGATTCCAAGGGTCATGGAGCTTTGTGATGACAAGTCATTGAGCATTTTGATGACAAGGGCATGATGCATTGTGATGAGAAGGGCAGGGGGCATTTTGATGACCCGGTCATGCAGTAATTTGATGAAAATTGTAACGGAACATTTTGATGGCAGGTGTTATAGAACATTTTGATGTCAGGGGGCTTGGATCTTCAGGATGAAAAAGGTCATGGAGCATTTTGATGACAGGGGTCATGGAACATTGTGAAGATAAGGGGATGTAGCAGTGTGATGACAGGGTCATGGAACATTGTGATTACAAGGGTGAGGGAGTATTGTGATGACTAGTGATGGAACACTGTGATATCTCTGGTGAGAGAGCATTTTGAGGAGAAGTGCATGGAGCATTGTGATTACAAGGCTTATGGAGCATTGCAATGACAATATTGTGGACCGTTGTGATGAAATGCGCGTGGCACATTGTGAAGACAATGGTCATGGAGCATTGTTCTGACAACGACAAGGAGCATTGTGATGACAAGGGTCACAGAGAATTGTGATGAAATGTTCATTGAGCGTTTTGGTTACAAAGGTCACAGAGCCTTGGGATGACGCGGGCATGGACTATTATGATGACAAACGTTATAAATCATTGAGACGACTTGAGTCACGGAGCATTGTGATGACAGGGTTCATGGAGCATTGTGATGACAAGGGCATGAAACATTGTGATGAATGGGCATGGAGCATTGGTCTGACAAGTCTCATAGATTATTGTGAGGACAGTGGGCATGGTGAATTGTGATGAAAAGGGCATGGAGAATTGTGATGAGGAGGTCAGGGAGTATTGTGAAGACAGGTGTCAGGGAGCATTGTGATGACATATGTCATGGTCCATTGCGATGACAATGGCATGGAGCACTGTGATGCCAAATGTAATGGAGAATTGTGATGACAAATATAAAAGAGCATTGTGATGATTAGGGATTGGAGCATTATGATGACAAGGGCCATTGAAAATTTTCATGACAATGTCGAGAAGCATTGTTATGACAAGATCCTGGAGCATTGTGATAACAAAACCATGGAGCCTTGTGATGACAATTCTCATGGAGCATACTGATGAAAATGGGCATGGAGCATTGTGATTACAGGGGTCTTGGAACATTGTGATGACAAGGGCATGGAGCATTGTGTGGAGAAGACCAAGGAGCATTCTGATGGCATGCGTCATTGAGCTTTGTGATGACAAGGGCATGGAGCATTGTGATTACAAGGGTCTTGGATCACTGTGATAAAAAGGGCATGGATCATTGTGATGAAAAATGCATGGAGCCTTGTCATGACAGGATTCAAGGAGCATACAGACAACAAGTGTAAGGGAGCATTTTGATGACAAGTGTATTGAGCATTGTGATGACAAAGGTCATGGAGCATTGTGATGAGAAGACCATGGATAATTGTGATGACGAGCGTCACGGGGCATTGTGATGACAAGTGTTATGGAATATTGTGATCACAAGGGTTTGGAGCATTGTTATGATGGAGGTCATGGAGCATATTGATTTCATTGTGATGACAATAGCATGAAGCATTATGATGATGGGCATGGTGCATTTTGATGACAGGGTTCATGGATCATTGAGATGAAAAGGGGCATAGAGCATTGTGATTACAGGGTTCTTGGAGTATTGTGATGAGAAGGGTCATGGAGCCTTGTGATGACAAGGCCATGGAACATTGTTATGGCAGTGGTCATGGAGCATTCTTCTCACAGGGGAAATGGAGCATTGTGATGGCAACGGCATGGAGCATTGTGATGAGAAGGCCATGGAGCATTCTGAAGACATGTGTCATGGAGCTTTGTGAAGACAAGGGCATGGAGCAATGTGATGAGAGTGTTCATGGAGCATTGTGATGACAATGACATGGAGCATTGTGATGCCAAATGTCATGGATCTTTGTGATGACAAAGGTCATGGAGCATTGTGAAGGCAAGGGCGTTGTGCATTGTGATGAGAAGGGCAGGGAGCATTCTGATGACAGGGTCATGGAGCAATATGATGAAAAGTGTCATGGAACATTTTGAAGACAGGTGTTATGGAATATTGTGATGTCAGGGGTCATCGAACATTGTGATGATAAGTGCATGTAGAATTGTGATGACAGGAGTCATGGAACATTGTGATGACAGGGGTGAGGGAGTATTCTGACAAATAGTGATGTAGCATTGTGATATCAGTGGTGAGAGAGCATTTTGATGAGAACTGCATGGAGCATTGTGATGACAAATTTTAAGGAGCATTGTGATGACAAGATTGTGGAGCACTGTGATGACAAGCGCATGGTGCATTGTGATGACATGAGTCATGGAGCATTGTGCTGACAAGCGCAAGGAGCATTGTGATGACAAGGGTCAAAGAGCATTGTGATGAAAAGTTCATGGAGCATTGTGGTTAAAAAGGTCACAGAGACTGTTGATGACGAGGGCATGGACCACTGTGATGCAAAGGTCATGAAGCATTGTGATGACTGGAATCACGGAGCATTGTGATGACAGGGGTCATGGAGCATTGTGATAACAAGGGCATGGAGCATTGTGATGACAAGGGCATGCAACATTGGTCTAATAAGTTTCATGGATTATTGCAATGACAGTTGGAATGGCGCATTGTGATGACAAGGGCATGGAGCATTGAGATGACCAGGTCATGCAGTATTGTGAAGACAGGTGTCAGGGAGCATTGTGATGACATATGTAATGGCCCATTGTGATGACAATGGCATGGAGCATTGTGATGCCAAGTGTCATGAAGGATTCTGATGACAAAGTTTATGGAGCATTGTGATGACAATGGCTTGGAGCATTGTGATGACAAGGGACAAGGAGCATTGTGCTGACAAGTGCATGGAGCATTGTGATGACAAGGGTCATGGAGCATTCTGAGGACAAGCTTGTGGAGTATTTTGATGACAATGGCATGGAGCATTGTGATGAAAACGGCATGGGGCATTGTGATGAAAAAGGCTTGGAGCCTTTTCGTGACAGGTTTCAAGGAGCATTCTGATGACAAGTGTCAGGGAGCATTGTGATGACAAGTGTATTGAGAATTGTGATGAGAAAGGTCATGGAGCATTGTGATGAAAAGGAAATGGAGTATTGTGATGACAGGCATCATGGAGCGCTGTGATGACAAGTGTTTTGGAACACTGTGATCACAAGTGTTTGGAGCATTGTGATGAGAGAGGTCATGGATCATTTTGATTTCTAGGAGCATGGAGCATTGTGATGACAAGGGCATGAAGCAATGTGATCCCAAGGTTCATGGAGGATTGTGTTGACAATTGAAATGGAGTATTGTGATGACAAGCGCATAGAGCATTGTAATGATTAGGTCATGTAGCATTTTTCTGACAAAGGCATGGAGCATTTTGATGACAGGTGTCATGGAGCACTGTGATGCCAAGCGTCACGGAGCATTGTGAATACAGGGGTCATGGAGCATTGGGATGACAAGTGTCATGGAGCACTGCGCTGACAATGTTCATGGAGTGTTGTGATGACATGGGTCATGGAGCACTGTGATGACTAGGGAATGGAGCAATGTGATGACATGAGTCCCGTATCATTGTGCTGTCAGTTGCCATGGAGTGTTGTGATGACAGTGGTCAAGGAGAATTGTGATGATATTGGCCATGGAGCATTTTGATGAGTAGGTCGTGGAGCACTGGGCTGAAAATGTTCATGGATTACTGTGATGACTGCGGTCATGGAACATTTTGATGACAAGGGAATGGAGCATGGTGATGACAAGTTCCTGGAGCATTGTGATGAGAACAGCATGGAGACTTGTGATGACAAGTGTTATGGAGCATTCTGATGAAAAGGGGCATGGAGCATTGTGATTACAGGGGTCTTGGAGCATTTTGATGACTAGGGCATGGAGCATTGTGATGAGAAGGCCATGGAGCATTCTGATGACATGCATCATGGAGTTTTGTGATGACAAGGGCATGAAGCATTGTTATTACAGGGATCCTGGAGCATTGTGATGAAAAGGGCATGGATCATTGGGATGAAAAAAGCATGGAGCCTTGTCATGACAGGGTTCAAGGAGCATACTGACGACAAGTGTCAGTGAGCATTGTGATGACAAGTGTTTTGAGCATTGTGATGACAAAGATCATGGAGTATTGTGATGAGGAGACCATGGATAATTGTTATGATGAGCGTCATGGGGTGTTGTGATGCTAAGTGTTATGGAACATTGTGATCACAAGGGTTTGGAGCATTTTGATGACAGAGGTCATGGAGAATATTGATTTCATTGTGATGACAATAGCCTGAAGCATTACGATGATGGGCATGGTGCACTGTGATGACAGGGTTCATGGAGCATTGAGATGAAAAGGGGCATGGAACATTATGATTACAAGGGTCTTGGAGCATTGTGATGACAAGGGCATGGAACATGGTGATGAGAAGGCGATGGAACATTCTGATGACATGCATCATGGAGCATTGTGATGACAAGGGCATGGAGCATTGTGATTTCAGTGGTATTGAGCATTGTGATGACAAGTGTCATGGAAACTTGTGATGACTAGGCCGTGGAACATTGTGATGGCAGGGGTCATGGTGCATTGTTATGACAGGTGTAATGGAGCATTTTGATGAGAAGGGCATGGAACTTTGGTCTGAAATGTTTCATGGATTATTGTGATGAGAGTGGGCATGAAGCATTGTGAGGATAAGGGCACAGAACACTATGATACATGGGTCATGCAGGATTGTAATGACAAGTGCATGGAGCATTGTGATGAGAAGGGCATCGAGCATTATGATGACAAGTGTCATGGAGCCTTCTAATGACAAGGGCATTGAGTAATGTGATGAGAGGTTTCATGGAGCATTGTGATGACAATGACATGGAGCATTGTGATGCCATTGGACATGGAGCTTAGTGATGACAAGTCATGGAGCATTTTGATGACAAGGGCATGATGCATTGTGATGAGAAGGGCAGGGAGCATTTTGATGACCGGGTCATGCAGCAATTTGATGAAAAGTGTAATGGAATATTTTGATGGCAGGTGTTATAGAACATTGTGATGTCAGGGGTCTTGGAGCTTTGGGACGAAAAGGGTCATGCAGAATTTTGATGACAGGGGTTATGGAACATTGTGATGTCAGGAGTCATGGAGCTTTTTGATGACAAGTGTTATGGAACATTGTGATCACAAGGGATTGGAGCATTGTGATGACAGAGTTCATGGATCATTTTGCTTTGAAGGAGCATGGAGCATTTTGATGACAAGGGCATGAAGCAATGTGATCCCAATGTTCATGGAGGATTGTGATGACAATGGTAATGGAGTATTTTGATGACAAGCGCATAGAGCATTGTAATGACAAGGCCATGTAGCATTTTGCTGACAAAGGCATGGAGCTTTTTGATGACAGGGTCTTGGAGCACTGTGATGACAAGCGTCACGGAGCATTGTGAAAACAGTGGTCATGGAGCATAGGGCTGACAAGGACATGGATCATTGTGATCACAAGAGTCATGGAACATTGGGCTGAAAATGTTCATGGAGTATTGTGATGACAGGTGTCATGGAGCATTGTGATGACTAGGGAATGGAACATTGTGATGACAAGAGTCCCGAATCATTGTGTTGTCAGGTGTCATGGACTGTTGTGATGACAGTGGTCATGGAGCATTGTGATGATATTGGCCAATGAGCATAGTGATGAGAAGACCTTGGGTAATTGTGATGTCGAGCATCATGGAGCACTGAACTGACAAGGGGCATGAAGCATTGTGATGACAGGTGTCACGGAGTATTGTGATGACAGGGGTCATGGAGCATTGTGATGACAAGTGCATGGAGCTTTGTGATGACATGTGCATGGAGCATTGTGATGACAAGTGCATGGAGCATTGCAATGTCAAATGGATGGAGAAATGTGATGACAAGAGCATGTAACATTTTGATGAGAAGTGTCATGTAGCCTTGTGATTACAAGGACGTGGAGAATTGTGATGACAAGGGACATGGAGCATTGTGATAACCAGGGCATGGTGCATTGTGATGACAGGGGTCATGGAGCATTATTATGAGAACGGTCATGGTGCATTCTGACATAAGATATCACTTATGAAGGGAATGTAAACATGGCTACATATGAACTGATTTAGGGAAGAGAACAGAGTCTCAGATTTAGAAAAAATCTAACGCTTGCTTAAGGGGAAATAGAGGTGGGGAGATGCACAAAACATAACATTGATATTAGCACAGGTACCGTTCCATAATCCAAAAACAGAAGAAACAAGCCCTACTCCTTCCTCAGTGAACGGAACTCAACATCCCTATTCCCCGCAGAGAAATATATCTGACTAGTAAGAATTTTAAAACCTATGTATTGATATGTCTCTGTAAGGGAACCAAGTGTGTCTAGAACGACATAAACATGGAAGTGAGAATCAGCTCAAACCCACTATAAAAATGAATTTCAAAACATAACATAAAAACAGTAAAATTCTTACACAACACCTTCAGGGGTTCTGTTGAAACCTGGAATGACCCTACCTACAATGACAGCTGGATGTGGCATAAGGCTGGTCCCTTGGGACTGAGAGGATTGGTGAGATTGGGTGAAAAAATGCAGACCCTTTAAAGCAATAATGCCTGCCACCCATTCCATGGTTCCCATCTCTCCAGGTAGAAGGGAATATCACTACAGTTATAACGTGTATGGGAACCTAGAGAATGGAAACCAGCTGATGGTGAAAGGTTTCTAAAACTCTACTACTTTTTTCTCTCCTTGTGCTCCAGTTTGACATTCCAACTGCTTTACTATCTATCACCAAACTTGGATAGTCAGCACCTATAAACTCCTGGTTCGCACAGTTGGCAAATTGTGCAGAGGATATATGGGAAGACAGAGAACTAATGAGAGAGTAGCTGTAGGCATTTGGACGGCCACATGTCTCTCTAAATTCCCGTCACAAAGAGGAATTAACCAAAGTCTCAGCATGCCCCCCAGAACCAGTATAAATCCAGAAGCAAAACGGTTGATTTGCAGTCATCTCACAAAAACGCGAGTGGAAAAATGGAGCTCAGGGCCACAGCAATTCACTAACCTGCAGAGTTATAAAGGACTACTCTCTTCGAAAAATCTGTTGAGGGAAAGCCACGAGATGGAAGGGAAAATGAGGAAGAATGGCATGAAACAGATTTCAAGAGGTACATTGGAATCGCCTTAAACACAGGAAAAGCATTACAACCTTGAAAATTATGGAAATGGCCATAAAGGGCATATGGGTTTTCACGTGAATATATTCAGGAGAAAACGCATATGCCCTTTTTGGACAAGCAAGCAAACGGGCAATGCAAATCGGCACAACAAAGAAGTATCACTTCCCACCGGTCAAAAGGGACATCCAAAAAATGGGTAAAAACCAGACAGGCAAGACAGGCCCTGGAGAACAGGGAGCCTTGTTATGCTGATGGGCGGGATGTAAATTGCCAACTGCCTCTCTGGAGGAGTGCATCGTGTTCCCTAAAACAAGTAAACAACAGAGATACAGAGCCAAGGGCACTTCCAGTCTAGGGAATATACCTTGGGAAAACTGAAAATCAATAAGACAGAGCCACCCCCAAATTTAGGGCTGCACTGCTTACAAGAACCTCAACTGTGGTACACCTTAAATACCCCAGGAAAGACAAAAATGGTTCAAGAAATTGTGGTACTTACGTAAGATGGAATGTCCCTCAGCCATGAAATCAATGTCATAAGACAAGTAGCAGCAAAATGAGTGGATACAGGTATGATGATTCTAAGTGAAATAAGTCACACAGAAAAAGAAAATTATCATAAGATATCACTTATGAAGATCCTGTAAACATGGCTACACATGAACTCAGTTAGGAAAGAGAACAGAGTCTCACATTTAGAAAACACTCTTATGCCTGCTTAAGGGGGAAGGAGAGGTGGGGTGATGCATAAAACCAGAGTTTGATATTAGTACAAGTACCGTTCCAAAAATCAAATATGGAATAGACAAGACCTACAACTTCCTCAGTGAAAGGGACTCAGAAGCCCATATTCCCCGCAGAGGAATATATCTTACTAGTAAGAATTTTAAAACCTATGTATTGATATGTCTCCGTAAGGGAATTAAGTGTGTCTAGACTGGCATAAACATGGCAGTGAGAATCAGCTGAAACCAACTATAAAAAGGACTTTAAAAAAAAAAAAACAGGGAAATTCTTTACAATTCCTTCAGGGTCTATTATGAAACCTGGAATGACCCTATCTACAGCAACAGCTGGAAGTGGCATAAGGCTGGACACCTGGGACTGAGACGATTGGTGAGATTGGGTGAGCAAATGCACACCCTTTAATGCAATAATACGTGGCACCCATTCCATGGGTCCCAACTCTCCAGGTTGAAGGGAATATTGCAACAGCTATAACATGTACCGGAAACCAAGAGAATGTACATTTCCAAAAACCTAATACGGAATAGACAAGACCTACACCTTCCTCAGGGAAAGGGACTCAACAACCCATGTTCCCCGCAGAGGATATTATCATACTATTAAGAATCTTAAATCCTATGTATTGATATATCTCCATAAGGGAATCACGTATATCTAAACTGGCATAAACATGGCAGTGAGAGTCAGCTCAAACCCAATATAAAAAGGAATTTCAAAATCAAACCAAAAACACCGGGAAATTCTTTACAAGTCCTTCAGGGTCTCTGATGAAACCTGGTATGACTCTACCTACAATGACAGCAGGATGTGACATAATGCTGTACACTTGGGATTGAGAGGATTGGTGAGATTGTGTGAGCTACTGCAGACCCTTTAAAGCAATAATGCATGGCACCCATTCCATGTGTCCCAAGTCTGCAGGTTGAAGGGAATATTACTACAGCTCTAACATGTACGGGAAACCTAGAGAATGGACACACTGTGAATAGGAATGGTCTCTAAAACTCAATGAATAATCCCTCTCCTGGTGCTCCAGTTTGACGTCCAACTGCTTTACTATCAATCGCCCAACTTGCAGAGACAGCCTCTTTAACCTCCTGGTTCGCACAGGTTGCCAATTTGGCAGAGCATGAAAGGGAAGAGGGTGAACCAATGAGAGACTAGCTGTTAGGCATTTGGACGGGCACATGTCACTCTTATTTCCTGGGAGGAAAAAGAATTAACCAACGTCTCAGCCACCCGCCGGGAACCAGTATAGTTCCTGAACCAAAATTTTGGACTTGCATTCAGCACACAAAAAACGAGTTGAAAAATGGAGCTCAGGGGCAGACTAATTCACAAACTGGCAGAGGAGTAATGGACCGCTATCGTGAAAAAATCTGTTGAGGTAAGGCAACGAGGCGGACTTGAAAGCGAGGCAGAATAGGTGGAAACAGATTTCAAGAGGTACGTTGGAAGTGCCGTTAAAGCTCAGGAAGAGGGGCAAAACTTCGACAATGATGCACTTGGCCAAAAAGAGCATATGAGTTTTCTCCTGAATATATTCAGGAGAAAACACATAGAACCTTTTTGGCCAGGCAAGCAAACGGGCAATGCGAATCTACACTACAAAGAAGTATCACTTCCCACCGGCCAAAAGGGACATCCGCAAAATGTGTAAAAACCAGAAACGCAAGACAGGCCCTGGAAAACAGGGAGCCTTGTTATGATGATGGTGGGGACGTAAGTTGCCAACTACCTCTCTGGAGGAGTGCATTGTGTTCCCTAAAAAAATAAACAACAGAGCTACAGAGCCAAGGGCACTTCCAGGCTAAGGAATGTACCTTGGGAAAATTGAAAATCAATAAGCCAGAGACACCCCAAAATTTAGGTTTGCACTGCTTAAAAGATCCTCAACTTGGGACCACCTTAAATATCCCAGGAAATACAAAAAGGGTTTAAGAAATTGTGGAACTTACGTACGATGGAATATCCCTCAGCCAAGAAATCACTGTCTTAAGGCCAGTAGCAGCCAAATGAGTGGATTCAGGTACGATGATTCTAAGTGAAATAAGTCACACAGAAAAAGAAACTTATCATAAGATATCACTTATGAAGATCCTTAAACATGGCTACACATGAACTGAATTAGGAAAGAGAACAGAGTCTCACATTTAGAAAACACTCTTATGCCTGATTAAGTGGGAAGGAGAGGTGGGGTGACGCATAAAACCAGAGTTTGATATAAGCACAGGTACCGTTCCAAAAACCAGCGATGGAATAGACAAGGCCTACACCTTCCTCAGTGAAAGGGACCCAAAACCCCATATTTCCCGCAGAGGAATATATCTGACTAGTAAGAATATTAAAATCTATGTATTGATATGTCCCCATAAGGGAATCAAGTGTGTTTAGACTGGTATAAACATAGCAGTGAGAATCAGCTCAAACCCACTATAAAATGGAATTTCAATAACAGAACAAAAACACAGGGAAATTCTTTACAATTCCTTCAGGTTCTATGATGAAACCTGGAATGACCCTATCTACAACGACAGCTGGATGTGGCATAAGGCTGGACAGTTGGGACTGAGAGGATTGATGAGACTGTATGAGCAAATGCAGACCCTTTAAAGCAATAATTTGTAGCACCCATTCCATGGGTCCACCTCTCCATGTTGAAGGGAGTATTACTACAGCTATAACATGTACGGGAAACTTAGAGAATGGACACACTGTGAATACGAAAGGTTTCTATAAGTCAACTAATAGTCCCTCTCCTGGTGCTCTGTTTTGATTTTGCAACTGCTTTACTATCAATCTCCCAACTTGGACAGACAGCCCCTTTATCCTCCTGGTTCACACAGGTTGCCAATTTGGCAGAGTATGAAAGGGAAGAGGAAGAACCAATGAGAGAGTAGCTGTTAGGCATTTGGACAGGTACATGTCACTCTAATTTCCCGAGAGGAAGAAGAATTAACCAAAGTCTCAGCCACCCGCCAAGAACCAGTATAGGTCCTGAACCAAAATTTTGGACTTGAATTCAGCTTACAAAAAACGAGTTGAAAAATGGAGCTCAGGGGCGCAGCAATTCACAAATTGGCAGAGTAGTAAAGGACGACTATCGTGCAAAAATCTGTTGAGGGAAGGCAACGAGGCAGACTTGAAAGCAAGGCAGAATAGCCAGAAAGAGATTTCAAGAGGTACGTTGGAAGTGCCTTTAAAGGACAGGAAGAGGGGCACAACTTCGACAATGATGCACTTGGCCAAATAGGGCGTATGAGTTTTCCCCTGAATATATTCAGGGGAAAACACATACACCCATTTTGGCCAAGCAACAAGCGGGCAATGCAAATCTGCTCTACAAAGAAGTATCACGTCTCACGGGTCAAAAGGGGCATCCGCAAAATCTCTATAAACCAGAAAGGCAAGACAGGCACTGGAGCACAGGGAGCCTTTTTATGCTGATTGGCGGGATTAAGTTGCCCACTGCCTCTCTGGAGGAGTGCATTGTGTTCCGTAAAACAAATAAACAACAGAGCTACAGAGCCAAGGGCACTTCCAGTCTAGGGAATAAACCATCGGAAAACTGGAAATCAATAAGACAGAGCCAGCCCCAAATTTAGGGCTGCACTTCTTTCAAGAACCTCAACTTGGTTACACCTTAAATTTCCCAGGAAAGACAAAAATGGTTCAAGAAATTGTGCTACATATGTACAAGAAATATCCCTCAGCCATGTAATCAATGTCATAAGGCCAGTAGCAGCAAAATGAGTGGATTCAGGTACGATGATTCTAAGTGAAATAAGTCACACAGACAAAGAAGCTTATCATAAGATATTACTTATGAAAATCCTGTAAACATGGCTACACATGAACTGAGTTAGGAAAGAGAAGAGAGTCTCACATTTAGAAAAAACTCTTATGCCTGCTTAAGGGGGAAGGAGAGGTGGGGTGATGCATAAAACCAGAGTTTGATATAAGCACATGTACCGTTCCAAAAACCTACTATGGAACACACAATACCTATACCTTCCTCAGTGAAAGGGACTCAAAACACCATATTCCCCACAGAGGAATATATCTGACTAGTAAGAATCTTAAAACCTATGTATTGATATGTCTCCGTAAGGGAATCAAGTGTGCCTAGACTGGCATAAACATGGTAGTGAGAATCAGCTCAAACACACTAAAAAAAGGAATTTCAAAAACAAATGAAAAAAACTGGGAAATTCTTTACAATTCCTTCAAAGTCTTTGATGAAACCTGGAATGACCCTATCTACAACGACAGATGGATGTGGCATAAGGCTGAGACACTTGGGACTGAGAGGATGAGTTAAATTGGGTGAGCAAATGCAGACCATTTAAAGCAATAATGCGTGGCACACATTCCAAGGGTCCCAACTCTCCAGGTTGAAGGGAATATTACTACAGCTGTAACACGTAAGGGAAACATAGAGAATGGACACACTGTGAATAGGAAAGGTCTCTAAAACTCAACGAATACTCCCTCTCCTGGTGCTCAGGTTTGACTTTCCAGCTGCTTTACTATCAATCTCCCAACTTGGAGAGACAGCCGCTTTAAGCTCCTGGTGTGCAAAGTTTGCCAATTTGGCAAAGGATGAAAGGGAAGACGGAGAACCAATGAGAGAGTAGCTGTTAGGCATTTGGAGGGGCACATGTCACTCTAATTGCCCGGCAGGAAGAAGAATTAACCAAAGTCTCAGCCACCCGCCGGAAACCAGTATGGGTCCTGAACCAAAATTTTCGACTTGCGGTCAGCTCACAAAAAACGAGTTGAAAAATGGAGCTAGGGGCACAGCAATTCACAAACTGGCAGAGTAATAAATGACAACTATCGTCCAAAAATGTGTTGAGGGAAGGCAACGAGGCAGACTTGAAAGTGAGGCAGAATAACAGGAAAGAGATTTCAAGATGTACATTGGAATCACCTTTAAACACAGGAAGAGGGGCACAACTTCGAAAATGTTGCACTTGGCCAAAAAGGGTGTATGCGTTTTCTCCTGAATATATTCAATTCAAAACGCATATGCCCTTTTTGGCCAAGCAAGCAAGCAGGCAATGCAAATCTGCACTACAAAGAAGCATCACTTCCCACCAGTCAAAAGGGACATCTTCAAAATGTGAAAAAAGCAGAAAGGCAAGACAGGCCCTGGAGAACAGGGAGCCTTGTTATGCTGATGGGCGGGATGTAAATTGCCAACTGCCTATGTGGACGAGTGCACTGTGTTCCCTAAAACAAGTAAACAACAGAGTTACAGAGACAAGGGCACTCCCAGTCTTGGGAATATTCCTTGGGAAAAATGAAAATCAATAAGACACAGCCACCCCATATTTTAGGGCTGCACTGCTTACAAGAACCTCAAGTTGGGTACACTTTAATATCCCAGGAAAGACAAAAATGGTTCAAGAAATTGTGGTACTTACGTATGATGGAATATCCCTCAGTCATGAAATCAATGTCATAAGGCCAGTAGCAACAAAATGAGTGGATACAGGTACGATGATTCTAAGAGAAATAAGTAACCCATAAAAAGAAAATTATCATAAGATATCAAGTATGAAGGTCCTATAAACATGGCTACACATGAACTGAGTTAGGAAAGAGAACAGAGACTCACATTTAGAAAACTCTCTGTTGCCAGCTTAAGAGGGAAGGTGAGGTGGGGTGATGCATAAAACCAGAGTTTGATATTCGTACAGGTAACGTTCCAAAAATCAAATATGGAATAGACAAGACCTACAACTTCCTCAGTGAAAGGGACTCATCAAACGGTATTCCCCGCAGACGAGTATATCTGACTAGTAAGAATCTTAAAACGTATGTATTGATATGTCTCCGTAAGGGAATCAAGTCTGTCTAGACTGGCATAAACATGGCAGTGATAATCACCTCAAACACACTATAAAAATGAATTCCCCAAAAAACCAAAACAGGGAAATTCTTTACAATACCTTCAGGGTCTCTGATGAAACCTGGAATGACCCTATCTACAATGACAGCTAGATGTGGAATAAGGCTGGACACATGGGACTGAGAGGATTGGTGAGATTGGGTGAGCAAATGCAGACCCTTTAAAGCAATAATGCATGGCACCCATTCCATGGGTCCCATGTCTCTAGGTTGAAGGGAATATTACTACAGCTATAACATGTATGGGAAACCTAGAGAATGGACACACTGTGAATATCAATGGTCTCTAAAACTCAACGAATAGTCCCTCTCCTGGTGCTGCGGTTTGACTTTCCAACTGCTTTACTATCAATCTCCCAGCTAGGAGAGAAAGCACCTTTAAACTCCTGGTTCGCACACGTTGCCAATTTGGCAGTGGATGAAAGGGAATAGGGAGAACCAATGAGAGAGTAGCTGTTAGGGCATATGTCACTCTTATTTCCCGGGAGGAAGAAGAACAAAACAAAGTCTCAGCCACCCACAGGGAACCAGTATAGTTCCTAAACCAAAATATTGGACTTGCCTTCAGCTCACAAAAATGAGTTAAATAATGGAGCTCAGGGGCACAGCAATTCACAAACAGGCAGAGTAATAAAGGACAACTATCGTCCAACAATCTGTTGAGGGAAAGCAACGAGGCGGACTTGAAAGCGAGGCAGAATAGCAGGAAACAGATTTCAAGGGGTACGTTGGAAATGCCTTTAAAGCACATGAAGAGGGGCACAACTTTGACAATGATACACTTGGCTAAAAAGGGCATATGCGTTTTCTCCTGAATATATTCAGGAGAAAACGCATACGATCTTTTTGGCCAAGCAAGCAAGTGGGCAATGCAAATCTGCACTACAAAAAAGTATCACTTCCCAACGGTCAAAAGGGACATCCAGAAAATGGGTAAAATTCAGAAAGGCAAGACAGGCCCTGGAGAACAAGGATCCTTGTTATGCAGAAGGGCGGGATGTAAATTGCCAACTGCCTCACTGGAGGAGTTCATTGTGTTCCCAAAACAAGTAAACAACAGAGCTACAGAGCCAAGGGCACTTCCAGTCTAGGGAATATACCATGGGAAAACTGAAAATCAATAAGACAGAGCCACCCCAAAATTTAGGGCTGCACTGCTAACAAGAACCTCAACTTGGGTACACCTTAAATATCCCAGGAAAGATAAAAATGGTTCAAAAAATTGTGGTACTTACGTATGCTGGAATATCCCTCAGCCATGAAATCAATATCATATGACCAGTAGCAGCAAAATGAGTGGATTCAGGTACGATGATTCTAAGTGAAATACGTCACACAGGAAAAGAAACTTATCATAAGATATCACTTATGAAGAACCTGTAAACATGGCTACACATGAACTGAGTTAGGAAAGAGAAGAGAGTCTCACATTTAGAAAACACTCTTATGCCTGTGTAAGGGGGAAGGAGAGGTGGGGTGATGCATAAAACCAGAGTTTGATATAAGCACATGTACCGTTCCAAAAACCAACTATGGAATAGACACGACCTAGACCTTCTTCAGTGAAAGGGACTCAAAACCACATATTTACCGCCGAGGAATATATCTGACTAGTAAGAATCTTAAAACCTATGTACTGATATGTCTCCATAAGGGAATCAAGTGTGTCTAGACTGGCATAAACATGGCAGTGAGAATCAGCTCAAACCCACTATAAAAGAAATTTGAAAAACTAAAAAAGGGAAATTCTTTACAATTCCTTCAGTGTCTCTGATGAAACCAGGAATGACCCTATCTACAATGACAGCTGGATGTGGTATAAGGCTGGACACATGGGACTGAGAGGACTGTTGAGATTGGGTGAGCAAATGCAGACCCTTTAAAGCAATAATGCATGGCACCCATTCCATGGGGCCAATGTCTCCAGGTTGAAGGGAATATTACTACAGCTATAACATGTACGGGAATCCTAGAGAATGGACACACTGTGAATACGAAAGGTCTCTAAAACTCAACGAATACTCCCCCTCCTGGTGCCCCGGTTTGAATTTCCAACTGCTTTACTATCAATCTCCCAACTTGGAGAGACAGCCCCTTTAACCTCCTGGTTTGCACAGGTTGCCAAAATGGCAGAGGATGAAAGGGAAGAGGGAGAACCAATGAGAGAGTAGCTTTTAGGCATTTGGACAGGCACATGTCACTCTTATTCCCCGGGTGGAAGAAGAATTAACCAATGTCTCAGACAACCACCGGGAACCAGTATAGGTACTGAACCAAAATTTTGGACATGCGTTCAGCTCACAAAAAACGAGTTAAAAATGGAGCTCAGGATCACAGCAATTCAAAAACAGGCAGAGTAATAAAGGACAACTATCGTCCAACAATCTGTTGAGGGAAGGCAACGAGGCGGACTTGAATGCGAGGCAGAATAGAAGCAATCAGATTTCAAGAGGTACATTGGAATCGCCTTTAAATCACAGGAAGAGGGGCACAACTTCGACAATGATGCACTTGGCCAAAAAGGGCGTATGCGTTTTGTCCTGAATATATTCAGGAGAAAACACATACGCCCTGTTTGCCAAGCAAGCAAGCGGGCAATGCAAATCTGCACTGCAAAGAAGTATCATTTCCCACCAGTCAAAAGGGATATCCACAAAATGGGTAAAATTCAGAAACGCAAGACAGGCCCTGGAGAACAGGGAGCCTTGTTATGCTGATGGGCGGGATGTAAATTGCCAACTGCCTCTCTGGAGGAGTGCATTGAGTTCCCGAAAACAAGTAAACAGCAGAGCTACAGAGCCAAGGGCACTTCAAGTCAAGGGAATATACCTTGGGAAAACTGAAAATCAATAAGACAGAGCCACCCCTAAATTTAGGGATGCACTGCTTACAAGAACCTCAACTTGGGTACACCTTAAGTATCCCAGGAAATATAAAAATGGTTCAAAAAGTTTTTGTACTTACGTACGCTGGAGTATCCCTCAGCCATGAAATAAATATCATAAGACCAGTAGCAGCAAAATGAGTGGATTCAGGAACAATGATTCTAAGTGAAATAAGTCACACAGAAAAATAATCTTATCATAAGATATCACTTATGAAGGTCTTGTAAACACGGCTACACATGAAATGAGTTAAGAAAGAGAAGAGAGTTTGACCTTTAGAAAACATTCTTATGCCTGCTTAAGGGGGAAGGAGAGGTGGGGTGATGCATAAAACCAGAGTTTGATATAAGCACAGGTACCGTTCCAAAAACCAACTATGGAATAGACAAGACCTACACATTCCTCAGTGAAAGGGACTCAATACACCATACTTCCTGCAGAGGAATATATCTGACTGGTAAGAATCTTAAAACCTATGTATTCATATGTCTCCCTAAGGAAATCAAGTGTGTCTAGACTGGCATAAACATGACAACTAGAATCAGCTCCAACCCACTATAAAAAGGAATTTGAAAATAAAAGGAAATTCTTTACAATTCCTTCAGGATATCTGATGAAACCTGGAATGACCCTATCTACAATGACAGCTGGATGTGGCATAAGGCTGGACACATGGGACTGAGAGGATTGGTGAGATTGGGTGAGCTAATGCAGACCCTTTAAAGCAATAATGCATGGCACCCATTCCATGGGTCCCATGTCTCCAGGTTGAAGGGAATATTACTACAGCTATAACATGTACGGGAAACCTAGAAAATGGACACACTGTGAATACGAAAGGTCTCTAAAACTCAATGAATAGTCCCTCTCCTGGTGCTCCGGTTTGACTTTGCAACAGCTTTACTATCAATCTCCCTACTTGGAGAGACAGCCCTTTTAACCTCGTGGTTCGCACAGGTTGCCAATTTGGCAGAGGATGAAAGGGAAGAGGGAGAACCAATGAGAGAGTAGCTGTAAGGCATTTGGACGGGCACATGTCACTCTTATTTCCTAGGAGGAAGAAGAGTTAAGCAAAGTCTCAGCCACCCACCTGGAACCAGTATAGGTCCTGAACCAAAATATTAGACTTGCGTTCAGCTCACAAAAAACGAGTTAAAAATGGAGCTCAGGATCAGAGCAATTCACAAAGTGGCAGAGTAATAAAGGAAAACTATCGTCCAAAAATCTGTTGAGGGAAGGCAACGAGGCGGACTTGAAAGCGAGGCAGAATTGCAGGAAACAGATTTCAAGAGGTACATTGGAATCGCCTTTAAAGCATAGGAAGAGGGGCAAAACTTCGACAATGATGCACTTGGCCAAAAAGGGCGTATGCGTTTTCTCCTGAATATATTCAGGAGAAAACGCATACGCCCTTTTTGGCCAAGCAAGCAAGCGGGCAATGCAAATCTGCCCTACAAAGAAGTATCACTTCCCACCAGTCAAAAGGGACATCCACAAAATGGGTAAAATTCAGAAAGGCAAGAAAGGCCCTGGAGAACAGGGAGCCTTGTTATGCTGATGGGTGGGATGTAAATTGCCAACTGCCTCTCTGGAGGAGTGCATTGTGTTCCCTGATACAAGTAATCAACAGTGCTACAGAGCCAAGGGCACTTCCAGTCTAGGGAATATACCTTGGGAAAACTGAAAATCAATAAGACAGAGCCACCCCAAAATTTAGGGCTGCACTGCTTACAAGAACCTCAACTTGGGTACACCTTAAGTATCCCAGGAAATATAAAAATGGTTCAAAATATTTTGTTACTTATGTACGCTGGAATATCCCTCAGACATGAAATCAATATCATAACACCAGTAGCAGCAAAATGAGTGGATTCAGGTACGATGATTATAAGTGAAATAAGTCACACAGAAAAAGAAACTTATCATAAGATATCACTTATGAAGATCCTGTAAACATGGCTACACATGAACTGAGTTAGGAAAGAGAACAGAGTCTCACATTTAGAAAACACTCTTATGCCTGCTTAAAGGGGAAGGAGAGGTGGGGTGATGCATAAAACCAGAGTTTGATAAAAGCACAGGTACCGTTAAAAAACCAACTATGGAATATACACGACCTACACCTTCCTCAGTGAAAGGGACTCAAAACCACATATTTCCCGCAGAGGAATATATCTGACTAGTAAGAATCTTAAAAACTATGTATTGATATGTCTCCATAAGGGAATCAAGTGTTTCTAGACTGGCATAAACATGGCAGCGACAATCAGCTCAAACCCATTATAAAAAGGAATTTAAAAAACAAAAAAAAAGGGAAATTCTTTACAATTCCTTCAGGGTCTCTGATGAAACCTGGAATGACCCTATCTACAATGACAGCTGGATGTGGAATAAGGCTGGACACATGGGACTGAGAGGATTGGTGAGATTGTGTGAGCAAATGAAGACCCTATAAAGCAATAATGCATGGCACACATTCCATGTGTCCCAACTCTCCAGGTTGAAGGGAATATTACTACAGCTATAATATGTACTGGAAACCTAGAAAATGGACACACTGTGAATATCAAAGGTCTCTAAAACTCAGTGAATAGTCCCTCTCCTGGTGCTCCAGTTTGACTTTCCAACTGCTTTACTATCAATCTGCCAACTTGGAGAGACAGCCCCTTTAACCTCCTGGATCGCACAGGTTGCCAATTTGGCAGTGGATGAAAGGGAAGAGGGAGAACCAATGAAAGAGTAGCTCTTAGGCATTTGACGGGCACATGTCACTCTTATTTCGTGGGAGGAAGAAGAATTAACTGAAGTCTCAGCCACCCACCTGGAACCAGTATAGTTCCTGAACCAAAATATTGGACATGCGTTCAGCTCACAAAAAACGAGTTAAATAATGGAGCTCAGGGGCACAGCAATTCACAAACAGGCAGAGTAATAAAGGACTACTATCGTCCAAAAATCTGTTGAGGGAAGGCAACGAGGCAGACTTGAAAGCGAGGCAGAATAGCAGGAAACAGATATCAAGAGGTACGTTGGAATCGCCTTTAAAGCACAGGAAGAGGGCCACAACTTTGACAATGATGCACTTGGCCAAAAAGGGCGTATAAGTTTTCTCCTGAATATATTCAGGAGAAAACACATACGCCCTTTTTGGCCAAGCAAGCAAGTGGGCAATGCAAAGATGCACTACAAAAATGTATCACTTCCCACCAGTCAAAAGGGACAACCACAAAATGGGTAAAATTCAGGAAGGCAAGACTGGCCCTGGAGAACAGGGAGCCTTTTTATGCTGATGGGCGGGATGTAAATTGCCAACTGCCTCTCTGGAGGAGTGCATTGTGTTCCCAAAACAAGTAAACAACTGATATACAGAGCCAAGGGCACTTCCAGTCTAGGGAATATACCTTGGGAAAACTGGAAATCAATAAGGCACAGCCACCCCAAAATTTAGGCCTGCACTGCTTACAAGAACCTCAACTTGGGTACACCTTAAGTATCCCAGGAAAGATAAAAATGGAACAAAAAATTGTGGTACTTACGTACGATGGAATATCCCTCAGCCATGAAATCAATATCATAAGACCAGTAGCAGCAAAATGAATGGTTTCAGGTACGATGATTCTTAGTGAAATATGTCACACAGAAAAAGAAATTATCATAAGATATCATGTATGAAGATACTGTAAATATGGCTACACATGAACTGAGTTAGGAAAGAGAACAGAGTGTCACATTTAGAAAACACTCTTATGCCTGCTTAAGGGGGAAGGAGAGGTGGGGTGATGCATAAAACCAGAGTTTGATATAAGCACAAGTACCGTTCCAAAAACCAAGTATGGTATAGACAAGACCTACACCTTCCTCAGTTAAAAGGACTCAAAACCCCATATTTCCCGCAGAGGAATATATCTGACTAGTAAGAATCTTAAAACCTATGTACTGATATGTCTCCATAAGGGAATCAAGTGTGTCTAGACTGGCATAAACATGGCAGTGAGAATCAGCTCAAACCCACTATAAAAAGGTATTTGAAAAACAAAAAAACAGGGAAATTCTTTACAATTCCTTCAGGGTCTCTGATGAAACCTGGAATGACCTTATCTACAATGACAGCTGGATGTGGCATAAGGCTGGACACATGGGACTGAGAAGATTGGTGAGATTGGGTGAGCAAATGCTGACACTTTAAAGCAATAATGCATGGCACCCATTCCATGTATCCCATGTCTCCAGGTTGAAGGGAATATTACTACAGCTATAACATGTACGGGAATCCTAGAGAATGGACACACTGTGAATACGAAAGGTCTCTAAAACTCAACGAATACTCCCCCTCCTGGTGCCCCGGTTTGAATTTCCAACTGCTTTACTATCAATCTCCCAACTTGGAGAGACAGCCCCTTTAACCTCCTGGTTTGCACAGGTTGCCAAAATGGCAGAGGATGAAAGGGAAGAGGGAGAACCAATGAGAGAGTAGCTTTTAGGCATTTGGACAGGCACATGTCACTCTTATTCCCCGGGTGGAAGAAGAATTAACCAATGTCTCAGACAACCACCGGGAACCAGTATAGGTACTGAACCAAAATTTTGGACATGCGTTCAGCTCACAAAAAACGAGTTAAAAATGGAGCTCAGGATCACAGCAATTCAAAAACAGGCAGAGTAATAAAGGACAACTATCGTCCAACAATCTGTTGAGGGAAGGCAACGAGGCGGACTTGAATGCGAGGCAGAATAGAAGCAATCAGATTTCAAGAGGTACATTGGAATCGCCTTTAAATCACAGGAAGAGGGGCACAACTTCGACAATGATGCACTTGGCCAAAAAGGGCGTATGCGTTTTGTCCTGAATATATTCAGGAGAAAACACATACGCCCTGTTTGCCAAGCAAGCAAGCGGGCAATGCAAATCTGCACTGCAAAGAAGTATCATTTCCCACCAGTCAAAAGGGATATCCACAAAATGGGTAAAATTCAGAAACGCAAGACAGGCCCTGGAGAACAGGGAGCCTTGTTATGCTGATGGGCGGGATGTAAATTGCCAACTGCCTCTCTGGAGGAGTGCATTGAGTTCCCGAAAACAAGTAAACAGCAGAGCTACAGAGCCAAGGGCACTTCAAGTCAAGGGAATATACCTTGGGAAAACTGAAAATCAATAAGACAGAGCCACCCCTAAATTTAGGGATGCACTGCTTACAAGAACCTCAACTTGGGTACACCTTAAGTATCCCAGGAAATATAAAAATGGTTCAAAAAGTTTTTGTACTTACGTACGCTGGAGTATCCCTCAGCCATGAAATAAATATCATAAGACCAGTAGCAGCAAAATGAGTGGATTCAGGAACAATGATTCTAAGTGAAATAAGTCACACAGAAAAATAATCTTATCATAAGATATCACTTATGAAGGTCTTGTAAACACGGCTACACATGAAATGAGTTAAGAAAGAGAAGAGAGTTTGACCTTTAGAAAACATTCTTATGCCTGCTTAAGGGGGAAGGAGAGGTGGGGTGATGCATAAAACCAGAGTTTGATATAAGCACAGGTACCGTTCCAAAAACCAACTATGGAATAGACAAGACCTACACATTCCTCAGTGAAAGGGACTCAATACACCATACTTCCTGCAGAGGAATATATCTGACTGGTAAGAATCTTAAAACCTATGTATTCATATGTCTCCCTAAGGAAATCAAGTGTGTCTAGACTGGCATAAACATGACAACTAGAATCAGCTCCAACCCACTATAAAAAGGAATTTGAAAATAAAAGGAAATTCTTTACAATTCCTTCAGGATATCTGATGAAACCTGGAATGACCCTATCTACAATGACAGCTGGATGTGGCATAAGGCTGGACACATGGGACTGAGAGGATTGGTGAGATTGGGTGAGCTAATGCAGACCCTTTAAAGCAATAATGCATGGCACCCATTCCATGGGTCCCATGTCTCCAGGTTGAAGGGAATATTACTACAGCTATAACATGTACGGGAAACCTAGAAAATGGACACACTGTGAATACGAAAGGTCTCTAAAACTCAATGAATAGTCCCTCTCCTGGTGCTCCGGTTTGACTTTGCAACAGCTTTACTATCAATCTCCCTACTTGGAGAGACAGCCCTTTTAACCTCGTGGTTCGCACAGGTTGCCAATTTGGCAGAGGATGAAAGGGAAGAGGGAGAACCAATGAGAGAGTAGCTGTAAGGCATTTGGACGGGCACATGTCACTCTTATTTCCTAGGAGGAAGAAGAGTTAAGCAAAGTCTCAGCCACCCACCTGGAACCAGTATAGGTCCTGAACCAAAATATTAGACTTGCGTTCAGCTCACAAAAAACGAGTTAAAAATGGAGCTCAGGATCAGAGCAATTCACAAAGTGGCAGAGTAATAAAGGAAAACTATCGTCCAAAAATCTGTTGAGGGAAGGCAACGAGGCGGACTTGAAAGCGAGGCAGAATTGCAGGAAACAGATTTCAAGAGGTACATTGGAATCGCCTTTAAAGCATAGGAAGAGGGGCAAAACTTCGACAATGATGCACTTGGCCAAAAAGGGCGTATGCGTTTTCTCCTGAATATATTCAGGAGAAAACGCATACGCCCTTTTTGGCCAAGCAAGCAAGCGGGCAATGCAAATCTGCCCTACAAAGAAGTATCACTTCCCACCAGTCAAAAGGGACATCCACAAAATGGGTAAAATTCAGAAAGGCAAGAAAGGCCCTGGAGAACAGGGAGCCTTGTTATGCTGATGGGTGGGATGTAAATTGCCAACTGCCTCTCTGGAGGAGTGCATTGTGTTCCCTGATACAAGTAATCAACAGTGCTACAGAGCCAAGGGCACTTCCAGTCTAGGGAATATACCTTGGGAAAACTGAAAATCAATAAGACAGAGCCACCCCAAAATTTAGGGCTGCACTGCTTACAAGAACCTCAACTTGGGTACACCTTAAGTATCCCAGGAAATATAAAAATGGTTCAAAATATTTTGTTACTTATGTACGCTGGAATATCCCTCAGACATGAAATCAATATCATAACACCAGTAGCAGCAAAATGAGTGGATTCAGGTACGATGATTATAAGTGAAATAAGTCACACAGAAAAAGAAACTTATCATAAGATATCACTTATGAAGATCCTGTAAACATGGCTACACATGAACTGAGTTAGGAAAGAGAACAGAGTCTCACATTTAGAAAACACTCTTATGCCTGCTTAAAGGGGAAGGAGAGGTGGGGTGATGCATAAAACCAGAGTTTGATAAAAGCACAGGTACCGTTAAAAAACCAACTATGGAATATACACGACCTACACCTTCCTCAGTGAAAGGGACTCAAAACCACATATTTCCCGCAGAGGAATATATCTGACTAGTAAGAATCTTAAAAACTATGTATTGATATGTCTCCATAAGGGAATCAAGTGTTTCTAGACTGGCATAAACATGGCAGCGACAATCAGCTCAAACCCAGTATAAAAAGGAATTTAAAAAACAAAAAAAAGGGAAATTCTTTACAATTCCTTCAGGGTCTCTGATGAAACCTGGAATGACCCTATCTACAATGACAGCTGGATGTGGAATAAGGCTGGACACATGGGACTGAGAGGATTGGTGAGATTGTGTGAGCAAATGAAGACCCTATAAAGCAATAATGCATGGCACACATTCCATGTGTCCCAACTCTCCAGGTTGAAGGGAATATTACTACAGCTATAATATGTACTGGAAACCTAGAAAATGGACACACTGTGAATATCAAAGGTCTCTAAAACTCAGTGAATAGTCCCTCTCCTGGTGCTCCAGTTTGACTTTCCAACTGCTTTACTATCAATCTGCCAACTTGGAGAGACAGCCCCTTTAACCTCCTGGATCGCACAGGTTGCCAATTTGGCAGTGGATGAAAGGGAAGAGGGAGAACCAATGAAAGAGTAGCTCTTAGGCATTTGACGGGCACATGTCACTCTTATTTCGTGGGAGGAAGAAGAATTAACTGAAGTCTCAGCCACCCACCTGGAACCAGTATAGTTCCTGAACCAAAATATTGGACATGCGTTCAGCTCACAAAAAACGAGTTAAATAATGGAGCTCAGGGGCACAGCAATTCACAAACAGGCAGAGTAATAAAGGACTACTATCGTCCAAAAATCTGTTGAGGGAAGGCAACGAGGCAGACTTGAAAGCGAGGCAGAATAGCAGGAAACAGATATCAAGAGGTACGTTGGAATCGCCTTTAAAGCACAGGAAGAGGGCCACAACTTTGACAATGATGCACTTGGCCAAAAAGGGCGTATAAGTTTTCTCCTGAATATATTCAGGAGAAAACACATACGCCCTTTTTGGCCAAGCAAGCAAGTGGGCAATGCAAAGATGCACTACAAAAATGTATCACTTCCCACCAGTCAAAAGGGACAACCACAAAATGGGTAAAATTCAGGAAGGCAAGACTGGCCCTGGAGAACAGGGAGCCTTTTTATGCTGATGGGCGGGATGTAAATTGCCAACTGCCTCTCTGGAGGAGTGCATTGTGTTCCCAAAACAAGTAAACAACTGATATACAGAGCCAAGGGCACTTCCAGTCTAGGGAATATACCTTGGGAAAACTGGAAATCAATAAGGCACAGCCACCCCAAAATTTAGGCCTGCACTGCTTACAAGAACCTCAACTTGGGTACACCTTAAGTATCCCAGGAAAGATAAAAATGGAACAAAAAATTGTGGTACTTACGTACGATGGAATATCCCTCAGCCATGAAATCAATATCATAAGACCAGTAGCAGCAAAATGAATGGTTTCAGGTACGATGATTCTTAGTGAAATATGTCACACAGAAAAAGAAATTATCATAAGATATCATGTATGAAGATACTGTAAATATGGCTACACATGAACTGAGTTAGGAAAGAGAACAGAGTGTCACATTTAGAAAACACTCTTATGCCTGCTTAAGGGGGAAGGAGAGGTGGGGTGATGCATAAAACCAGAGTTTGATATAAGCACAAGTACCGTTCCAAAAACCAAGTATGGTATAGACAAGACCTACACCTTCCTCAGTTAAAAGGACTCAAAACCCCATATTTCCCGCAGAGGAATATATCTGACTAGTAAGAATCTTAAAACCTATGTACTGATATGTCTCCATAAGGGAATCAAGTGTGTCTAGACTGGCATAAACATGGCAGTGAGAATCAGCTCAAACCCACTATAAAAAGGTATTTGAAAAACAAAAAAACAGGGAAATTCTTTACAATTCCTTCAGGGTCTCTGATGAAACCTGGAATGACCTTATCTACAATGACAGCTGGATGTGGCATAAGGCTGGACACATGGGACTGAGAAGATTGGTGAGATTGGGTGAGCAAATGCTGACACTTTAAAGCAATAATGCATGGCACCCATTCCATGTATCCCATGTCTCCAGGTTGAAGGGAATATTACTACAGCTATAAAATGTACGGGAAACCTAGAGAATGGACACACTGTGAATACGAAAGGTCTCTAAAACTCAACGAATAGTCACTCTCCTGGTGCTCCAGTTTGACTTTCCAACTGCTTTACTATCAATCTCCCAGCTTGGAAAAACAGCCCGTTTAACCTCCTGTTTCGCACAGGTTTCCAATTTGGCAGTGGATTAAAGTGAAGAGGGAGAACCAATGAGAGAGTAGCTTTTAGGCATTTGGACAGGCACATATCACTCTTATTTCCTGGGAGAAAGAAGTATTAACCAAAGTCTCAGCCACCCACCGGGAACAAGTGCAGTTCCTTAACCAAAATATTGGACTTGCGTTCAGCTCACAAAATCGAGTTAAATAATGGAGCTCAGGGGCACAGCAATTCACAAACAGGCAGAGTAATAATGGACAACTATCATCCAAAAATCTGTTGAGGTAAGGCAACGAGGCGGACTTGAAAGCGAGGCAGAATAGGAGGAAACAGATTTCAAGAGGTACATTGGAATTGCCTTTAAAGCACAGAAAGAGGGGCACAACTTCGACAATGATGCACTTTTACAAAAGGTGCGTAAACGTTGTCTCCTGAATATATTCAGCAGAAAACGCATATACCCTTTTTGGCCAAACAAGCAAGCGGATAATGCAAATCTGCACTACAAAGAAGTATCACTTCCCACCGGTCAAAAGGGACATCCACAAAATGGGTAAAAACCAGAAAGGCAAGACAGGCCTTGGAGAACAGCGAGCCTTGTTATGCTGATGGGCGGGAGGTAAGTTGTCAACTGACTCTCTGGAGGAGTGCGTTGTGTTCCCTAAAACAAGTAAACAACAGAGCTACTGAGCCAAGAGCACTTCCATTCTAGGGAATATACCTTGGGAAAACTGAATATCAATATGACAGAGCCAGCCCAAAATTTAGGTCTGCACTGATTACAAGAACCTAAACTTGTCTACACCTTAAATATCCCTGGAAATATAAAAATGGTTCAAAACAATGTGGTACTTACGTACGATGGAATATCCCTCAGCCATGAAATCAATGTCATAAGACCAGTAGCAGCAAAATGAGTGGATTCAGGTACGATGATTCTAAGTGAAATAAGTCACACAGAAAAAGAAACTTATCATGAGATATCTCTTATGAAGGTCCTGTAAACATGGCTACACATGAACTCAGTTAGGAAAGAGAACAGAGTCTCATATTTAGAAAATACTCTCATGCCTCCTTAAGGGGGAAGGAGAGGTGGGGTGATGAATAAAACCAGAGTTTGATATAAGCACAGGTACCGTTCCCAAAACCATCTATGGAATAGACAAAACCTACCTATACCTTCCTCAGTGAAAGGGACTCAAATCCCCATATTTCCCGCAGAGGAAAATATCTGACTAGTAAGAATCTTAAAACCTATGTATTGATATATCTCTGTAAGGGAATCAAGTGTGTCTAGACTGGCATAAACATGGCAGCGAGAATCAGCTCAAACCCACTATAAAATGGAATTTCAAAAACAAAACAAATAAACAGGGAAGTTATTTTCAATTCCTTCAGGGTCTCTGATGAAACCTGGAATGACCCTATCTACAATGAAAGCTGGATGTGGCATAAGGCTGGACACATGGGACTGAGAGGATTGGTGAGATTGGGTGAGCAAATGCAGACCCTATAAAGCAATAATGCATGGCAACCATTCCATGGGTCCCTACTCTCCATGTTGAAGAGTATATTACTACAGCTATATAATGTACGGGAAACCTAGAGACTGGACACACTGTGAATACGAAAGGTCTCTAAAACTCAACGAATAATCCCTCTCCTGGTGCTCAGGTTTGACTTTCCAACTGCTTTACTATCAATCTCCCAGCTTGGAGAAACTGCACATTTAACCTCCTGTTTTGCACAGGTTGCCAATTTGGCAGAGGATGAAAGGGAAGAGGGAGAACCAATGAGAGAGTAGCTGTTAGGCATTTGGACGGGCACATGTCACTCTTATTTCCCGGGAGGAAGAAGAATTACCCAAAGTCTAAGCCACCCACCGCGAACCAGTATAGGTCGTGTACCAAAATATTGGACTTGCGTTCAGCTCACAATAAACGAGTTAAATTATGGAGCTCAGTGGCACAGCAATTAACAAACTGCTAGAGTAATAAAGGACAACTATCGTACAAAAATCTGTTGAGGGAAGGCAACGAGGCGGAATTGAAAGTGAGGCAGAATAGCAGGAAACAGATTTCAACAGATACGTTGGAATCGCTTTTAAAGCACAGGAAGAGGGTCACAACTTCGATAATGATGCACTTGGCCAAAAAGGGCGTATGTGTTTTCTCCTGAGTATATTCAGGAGAACACGCATACGCCCTTTTTGGCCAAGCAAGCAAGTGGGCAATGCAAATCTGCACTACAAAGAAGTATCACTTCCCAGCGGTCAAAAGGGATATCCACAAAATGGGTAAAAAACATAAAGGCAAGACAGGGCCTGGAGAACAGGGAGCCTTGTTATGCTGATGGGCGGGATGTAAATTGCCAACTGCCTCTCTGGAGGAGTGCATTTTGTTCCCTAAAACAAGTAAACAACAGAGCTACAGAGACAAGGGCACTTCCAGTCTAGGGTATATACCTTGGGAAAACTGAAAATCAGTAAGACAGAGCCACCCCAAAATTTAGGGCTGCACTGCTTACAAGAACCTCAACTAGGCTACACCTTAAATATCCCAGGAAAGACAAAAATTTTTCAAGAGATTGTGGTAATTACATACGATGGAATATTTCTCTGCCATGAAATCAATGTCATCAGGCCAGTAGCAGCAAATTTAGTGGATTCAGTTACGTGGATTCTAAGTGAAATTAGTCACAGAGTAAAATAAACTTATCATAAGATATCACTTATGAAGGTCATGTAAACATGGCTACACATGAATTGAGTTAGTAAAGAGAAGAGAGTCTCACATTTAGAAATCACTCTTACACCTGCTTAAGGGGTAAGGAGAGGTGGGGTGTTGCATAAAACCAGAGTTTGATATTAGTAAAGGCTCCATTCCAGAAACCAAATACAGAATAGAAAAGATCTACACCTTCCTCACTGAAAAGGAATCAACACCCCATACTTCCCTCAGAGGAATATATCTGACTAGTAAGAATCTTCAAACCTATATATTGATATGTCTCCGTAAGGGATCAAGTGTGTCTAGACTGGCATAAAAATGCAGTGGGAATCAGCTCAAACTCACTATAAAAAGGAATTTCAATAACAAAACAACAAAACAGGGAAATTCTTTACAATTCCTTCAGGGTCTCTGATGAAACCTGAAATGAACCTATCTACAACTACAGCTTGATTTGGCATAATGCTGGACATTTGGGACTGAGAGGATTGGTGAGACTGGGTGAGCAAACACAGACCGTTTAAAGCAATAATGCATGGCCTCCATTACATGGTTCCAAACTCTCCAGGTGGAAGGGAATATTACTACAGTTATAACATGTACGGGAAACCTAGAGAATGGACACACTGTGTATACGAAAGGTTTCTAAAACTCAACTAATTGTCCCTCTCCTGGTGCTCCAGTTTGACTTTCCAACTGCTTTACTATCAATCTCTCAACTTGGAGAGACAGCCCCTTTAACCTCCTGGATAACACAGGTTGCCAATTTGGCAGAGAATGAAAGGGAACAGGGAGAACCAATGAGAGAGTAGCTGTTAGGCATTTGGACAGGCATATGTCACTCTAATTGCCCGGCAGGAAGAATAATTAACCAAGGACTCATCCCCCTGCCGGGAACCAGTATAGGTCCTGAACCGAAATTTTGTACTTGCAGTCAGCTCACAAAAAACGATTTGATAAATGGAGCTCAGGGGCACAGCAATTCACAAACTGGCCGAGTAATAAAGGAAAACTATCGTCCAAAAATATTTTGAAGGAAGGCAACGAGGCGGACTTGAAACCGAGGCAGAATTGCAGGAAACAGATTTCAAGAGGTACGTTGGAATCACCTGTAAAGCACAGGAAGAGGGGCAGAATTTAGACAATGAGGCACTTGGCCAAAAATGGTTTATTCGTTTTCTCCTGAATATATTCTGGAGAAAACGCATACACAGTTTTTGGCCAAGCAAGCAGGCGGGCAATGCAAATCTGCACTACAAAGAAGTATCCCTTCCCCTCGGTCAAAAGGGACATCGGCAAAATGTGTAAAAACCAGAAAGGCAAGAGAGGGCCTGCAGAACAGGGAGCCTTGTTATACTGATGGGCGGGATGTAAGTTGGCAACTGCCTCTCTGGAAGAGTGCACTGTGTTCCCTAAAACAAGTAAACAACAGAGCTACATAGCGAAGGGCACTTCCAGTCTAGGGAATATACCTTGGGAAAACTGAAAATCAATAAGACAGAGCCACCCCAAAATTTAGGGATGCACTGCTTACAAGAACCTCAACTTGGGTACACTTTAAATATCCCAGGAAAGTTAAAAATTGTTCATAAAATTGTGGTATTTACATACGATGAAATATCCCTCAGCCATGAAATCAATGTCATAAGACCAGTAGCAGCAAAATGAGTGGATTCAGGTATGATGATTCTAAGTGAAATAAGTCACACAGAAAAAGAATCTTATCATGTGATATCACTTAAGAAGATCCTGTAAACATGGCTACACATGAAGTGAGTGAGGAAAGAGAACAGTGTCTCACATTTAGAAAACTCTCTTATGCCTGCTTAAGGGGGAAGGAGAGGTGGGGTGATGCATAAAACCAGAGTTTGATATAAGCACAGGTACCGTTCCAAAAACATACTATGGAATAGACAAGACCTACAAATTCCTTGGGGAAAGGGACTCAAAAACGTATATTTTCTGCAGAGGAATATATCTGAGTAGTAAGAATCTTAAAACCTATGTATTGATATGTCTCCGTCAGGGAATCAAGTGTGTCTAGACTGGCATAAACAGGGCAGTGAGAATCAGCTCAAACCCACTATAAATGGAATTTCAATAACAAAACAACAAAACAGGGAAATTCGTTACAATTCCTTCAGGGTCTCTGATGAAAGATGGAATGAACATATCTACAACTACAGCTTGATGTGGCATAAGGCTGGACACTTGGGACTAAGAGGATTGGTGAGACTGGGTGAGCAAACACAGACCGTTTAAAGAAATAATGCATGGCCTCCATTCCATGGTTCCAAACTCTCCAGGTTGAAGGGAATATTACTACAGCTATAACATGTACGGGAAACCTAGAGAATGGACACACTGTGTTTACGAAAGTTTTCTAAAACTCAACTAGTTCTCCTTCTCCTGGTGCTCCAGTTTGACTTTCCAACTGCTTTCCTATCAATCTCCCAACTTGGAGAGACAGCCCCTTTAATCTCCTGGATAACACAGCTTGCCAATTTGGCAGAGGATGAAAGGGAACAGGGAGAACCAATGAGAGAATAGCTGTTAGGCATTTGGATGGGCACATGTCACTCTAATTGCCTGGCAGAAAGAATAATTAACCAAAGACTCATCCCGCTGCTGGGAACCAGGATAGTTCTTGAACCGAAATTTTGGACTTGCGGTCAGCTCACAAAAAACGATTTGATAAATGGAGCTCAGGGGCACAGCAATTCACAAACTGGCAGTGTAATAAAGGACAACTATCGTCCAAAAATCTTTTGAAGGAAGACAACGAGGCGGACTTGAAAGCGAGGCAGAATAGCAGGAAAAAGATTTCAGTGGGTACTTTGGAATCACCTGTAAAGCACAGGAAGAGGGGCACAACTACGACAATGATGCACTTGGCCAAAAATAGTGTATGTGTTTTCTCCTGAATATATTCAGGAGAAAACACATACGCCCTTTTTGGCCAAGCCAGCAAGCAGGCAATGCAAATCTGCAGTACAAAGAAGTATCACTTCCCACCAGTCAATAGGGACATCCACAAAATGTGTAAAAACCAGAAAGGCAAGAGAGGACCTGAAGAACAGGGAGCCTTGTTATGCTAATGGGTGGAATGTAAGTTGCCAACTGCCTCTCTGGAGGAGTGCATTGTGTTCCCAAAAACAAGTAAACAACAGAGCTACAGAGCCAAGGGCACTTCCAGTCTAGGGAATATACCTCGGGAAAACTGAAAATCAATAAGACAGAGCCACTCCAAAATTTAGGGATGCACTGTTTACAAGAACCTGAACTTGGGTACACCTTAAGTATCCCAGGAAAGATAAAAATTGTTCAAAAAATTGTGGTATATACGTATGATTGAATATCCCTCAGCTATGAAATCAATGTCATAAGACAAGTAGCAGCAAAATGAGTGGATTCAGGTACGATGATTCTAAGTGAAATAAGTCACACAGAAAAAGAAACTTATCATAAGATATCACTTATGAAGGTCCTGTAAACATGGCTACACATGAACTGAGTTAGGAAAGAGAAGAGAGTTTGACCTTTGAAAACATTCTTATGTCTGCTTAAGGGGGAAGGAGAGGTGGGGTGATGCATTAAACCAGATTTTGATATTAGTTCTGGTACCGTTCCACAAACCATATACGGAATAGACAAGAAATACACCTTCTTCAGTGAAAAGGACTCAACTACCCATATTCCATGCAGAGGGATATATCTTAATAGTAAGAATCTTAAAACGTATGTATTGATATGTCCACATAATGGAATAAAGTGTGTCTAGACTGGCATAAACATGGCAGTGAGAATCAGCTCAAACCCAGTATAAAATGGAATTTCAAAAACAAAACAAAAAAAAAACAGGGAAATTCTTTTCAATTCCTTCAGGGTCTCTGATGAAACCTGGAATGACCCTATCTACAACGACAGCTGGCTGTGGCATGAGGCTGGACACATGGGACTGAGAGGTTTGGTGAGATTGGTTGAGCAAATGCAGACCCTTTAAAGCAATAATGCATGGCACCCATTCGCTGGGTCCCAACTCTCCAGGTTGAAGGGAATATTACTACACCTATAACATATACGGTATACCTAGAGAATGGACACACTGTGAATACGAAAGTTCTCTAAAACTCAACGAATACTCCCTCTCCTGGTGCTCCAGTTTGACTTTCCAACTGCTTTACTATCAATCTCCCTACCTAGAGAGACAGCAACTTTAACCTACTGTTTCGCACAGGTTTCCAATTTGGCAGAGGATGAATGGGAAGAGGGAAAACCAATGAGAGAGTAGCTGTTAGGCATTTGGACGGGCATATGTCACACTTATTTCCCGGGAGGAAGAAGAATTAACCAAAGTCTCAGCCACACACCAAAAACCAGTATAGGTCCTGAACCAAAATATTGGACTTGCGTTCAGCTCACAAAAAAACGAGTTAAATAATGTAGCTCAGGGGCACAGCAATTCACAAAATGGCAGAGTAATAAAGGGCAACTATCGTCCAACAATCTGTTGAGGGGAGGCAACAAGGCGGACTTGAAAGCGAGGCAGAATAGCAGGAAACAGATTTCAAGAGGTTCATTGGAATCACCTTTAAAGCACAGGAAGAGGGGCACAACATTGACAATGATGCACTTGGCCAAAATGGGCGTATGCGTTTTCTCCTGAATATATTCAGGAGAAAACGCATACACCCTCTTTGGCCAAGCAAACAAGCGGGTAATGCAAATCTGCACTACAAAGAAGTATCACTTCCCACAAGTCAAAAGGGACATAGGAAATATGTGTAAAAACCAGAAAGGCAAGACAGGCCCTGGAGAACAGGGAGCCTTGTTATGCTGATGGGTGGGATGTAAATTGCCAACTGGCTCTCTGGAGGAGTGCACTGTGTTCCCTAAAACAAGTAAACAACAGAGCTACAGAACCAAGGGCACTTCCAGTCTAGGGAATATACCTAGGGAAAACTGAAAATCAATAAGACAGAGCCACCCCAAAATTTAGGGCTGCACTTCTTACAAGAACCTGAACTTGGGTACACTTTAAATATCCCAGGAAATATAAAAATGGTTCAAAAAATAGTGGTACATACGTATGATGGAATATCCCTCAGCCATGAAATCAATGTCATAAGACCAGTAGCAGCAAAATGTGTGGATTCAGGTACGATGATTCTAAGTGAAATAAGTCACACAGAAAAAGAAACTTATCATAAGATATCACTTATGAAGATCCTGTAATCATGGCTACACATGAAATGAGTTAGGAAAGAGAACAGAGTCTCACATTTACAAAACACTCTTATACCTGCTTAAGGGGGAAGGAGAGGTGGGGTGATGCATAAAACCAGAGTTTGATATAAGCACAGGTACCGTTCCAAAACCAACTATGGAATACACAATACCTACACCTTCCTCAGTGAAAGGGATTCAAAATCCCATATTTCCCGCAGAGGAATATATCTGACTAGTAAGATTCTTAAAACCTATGTATTGATATGTCTCCGTAAGGGAATCAAGTGTGTCTAGACTGGCATAAACATGGCAGCGAGAATCGGCTCAAACCCACTATATAATGAATTTCAAAAACAAAAAAAAAGGGAAATTCTTTACAATTCCTTCAGGGTTTCTGATGAAACCTGGAATGACCCTATCTACAATGACAGCAGGATGTGGCATAAGGCTGGACACATGGGACTGAGGATTGTTGAGATTGGGTGAGCAAGTGCAGACCGTTTAATGCAATAATGCATGGCACCCATTCCATGGGTCCCAACTCTCCAGGTGGAAGGGAATATTACTACAGCTATAACATGTACGGGAAACCTAGAGAATGGACACACTGTGAATACGAAAGGTTTCTAAAACTCAACGAATAGTCTCTCTCCTGGTACTCCAGTTTGACTTTCCAACTGCTTTACTATCAATCTCCCAACTTGGAGAGACAGCACCTTTAATCTCCTTGTTCTCACAGGTTGCCAATTTGGCAGATGATGAAAGGGAAGAGGGAGAACCAATGAGGGAGTAGCTGTTAGCCATTTGGACGGGCATATGTCACTCTAATTTCCCGGCAGGAAAAATAATTAACCAAAGTTGCAGCCACCCACCGGGAACCAATATAGGTCCAGAACCAAAATTTTGGACATGCGTTCATCTCACTAAAAACGAGTTGAAAAATGGAGCTCAGGGGGAGAGCAATTCACAAACTGGCACAGTAATAAAGTCCAACTATCCTCCAGAAATCTGTTGAGGGAAGGCAACGAAGCAGACTTCAATGTCAGGCCGAATAGCAGGAAACAGATTTCAAGAGGTACGTTGGAATCGTCTGTAAAGCACAGGGAGAGGGGCACAACTTCGAAAATGATGCACTTGGCCAAAAAGGGCATATGCATTTTCTCCTGAATTTATGCAGGTGAAAACGCATACGCCCTTTTTGGCCAAGCAAGCAAGTGGGCAATGCAAATCTGCACTACAAAGAAGTATCACTTCCCACCAGTCAAAAGGGACATCCACAAAATATGTAAAAAACAGAAAGGCAAGACAGGCATTGGAGAACAGCGAGCCTTGTTATGCTGATGGGCGGGATGTAAATTGTCAACTGCCTCTCTGGAGGAGTGCATTGTGTTCCCTAAAACAAGTAAACAACAGAGCTACAGAGCCAAGAGAAGTTCCAGTCTAAGGAATATACCCTGGGCAAACTGAAAATCAACAAGACAGAGCCAGCCCAAAATTTAGGGCTGCACTGCTTACAAGAACTTCAACTTGTCTACACCTTAAATATCCCTGGAACCATAAAAATGGTTAAAAAAATTGTGGTACTTACGTACGATGGAATATCCCTCAGCCATGAAATCCATGTCATAAGACCAGTAGCAGCAAAATGAGTGGATTCAGGTACGATGATTCTAAGTGAAATAAGTCACACAGAAAAAGAAACTTATCATAAGATATCACTTATGAAGGTCCTGTAAACATGGCTACACATGAACTGAGTTAGGAAAGAGAAGAGAGTTTGACCTTTAGAAAACATTCTTATGCCTGCTTAAGGGGGAAGGAGAGGTGGGGTGATGCATTAAACCAGATTTTGATATTAGTTCTGGTACCGTTCCACAAACCATATACGGAATAGACAAGAAATACACCTTCTTCAGTGAAAAGGACTCAACTACCCATATTCCATGCAGAGGGATATATCTTAATAGTAAGAATCTTAAAACGTATGTATTGATATGTCCACATAATGGAATAAAGTGTGTCTAGAATGGCATAAACATGGCAGTGAGAATCAGCTCAAACCCAGTATAAAATGGAATTTCAAAAACAAAACAAAAAAAACAGGGAAATTCTTTTCAATTCCTTCAGGGTCTCTGATGAAACCTGGAATGACCCTATCTACAACGACAGCTGGATGTGGCATGAGGCTGGACACATGGGACTGAGAGGTTTGGTGAGATTGGGTGAGCAAATGCAGACCCTTTAAAGCAATAATGCATGGCACCCATTCGCTGGGTCCCAACTCTCCAGGTTGAAGGGAATATTACTACAGCTATAACATATACGGTATACCTAGAGAATGGACACACTGTGAATACGAAAGTTCTCTAAAACTCAACGAATAGTCCCTCTCCTGGTGCTCCAGTTTGACTTTCCAACTGCTTTACTATCAATCTCCCTACCTAGAGAGACAGCACCTTTAACCTACTGTTTCGCACAGGTTTCCAATTTGGCAGAGGATGAATGGGAAGAGGGAAAACCAATGAGAGAGTAGCTGATAGGCATTTGGACGGGCATATGTCACACTTATTTCCCGGGAGGAAGAAGAATTAACCAAATTCTCAGCCACACACCGAAAACCAGTATAGGTCCTGAACCAAAATATTGGACTTGCGTTCAGCTCACAAAAAAACGAGTTAAATAATGTAGCTCAGGGGCACAGCAATTCACAAAATGGCAGAGTAATAAAGGGCAACTATCGTCCAACAATCTGTTGAGGGGAGGCAACGAGGCGGACTTGAATGCGAGGCAGAATAGCAGGAAACAGATTTCAAGAGGTTCATTGGAATCACCTTTAAAGCACAGGAAGAGGGGCACAACATTGACAAGGATGCACTTGGCCAAAATGGGCGTATGCGTTTTCTCCTGAATATATTCAGGAGAAAACGCATACGCCCTCTTTGGCCAAGCAAACAAGCGGGCAATGCAAATCTTCACTACAAAGAAGTATCACTTCTCACAAGTCAAAAGGGACATAGGAAATATGTGTAAAAACCAGAAAGGCAAGACAGGCCCTGGAGAACAGGGAGCCTTGTTATGCTGATGGGCGGGATGTAAATTGCCAACTGGCTCTCTGGAGGAGTGCATTGTGTTCCCTAAAACAAGTAAACAACAGAGCTACAGAGCCAAGGGCACTTCCAGTCTAGGGAATATACCTTGGGAAAACTGAAAATCAATAAGACAGAGCCACCCCCAAATTTAGGGCTGCACTGCTTACAAGAACCTCAACTTGGGTACACCATAAATATCCCAGGAAATATAAAAATGGTTCAAAAAATAGTGGTACATACGTATGATGGAATATCCCTCAGCCATGAAATCAATGTCATAAGACCAGTAGCAGCAAAATATGTGGATTCAGGTACGATGATTCTAAGTGAAATAAGTCACACAGAAAAAGAAACTTATCATAAGATATCACTTATGAAGATCCTGTAATCATGGCTACACATGAAATGAGTTAGGAAAGAGAACAGCGTTTCACATTTACAAAACACTCTTATACGTGCTTAAGGGGGAAGGAGAGGTGGGGTGATGCATAAAACCAGAGTTTGATATAAGCACAGGTACCGTTCCAAAAACCAACTATGGAATACACAATACCTACACCTTCCTCAGTGAAAGGGATTCAAAATCCCATATTTCCCGCAGAGGAATATATCTGACTAGTAAGATTCTTAAAACCTATGTATTTATATGTCTCCGTAAGGGAATCAAGTGTGTCTAGACTGGCATAAACATGGCAGCGAGAATCGGCTCAAACCCACTATATAATGAATTTCAAAAACAAAAAAAGGGCCTCCCTGGTGGCGCAGTGGTTGAGAGTCCGCCTGCCGATGCAGGGGATACGGGTTCGTGCCCCGGTCTGGGAGGATCCCATATGCCGCGGAGCGGCTGGGCCCGTGAGCAATGGCCGCTGGGCCTGCGCATCCAGAGACTGTGCTCCGCAACGGGAGAGGCCACAACAGTGAAAGGCCCGCATACCGCAAAAAAAAAAAAAAATAAAAAAAAATAAAAGGAAATTCTTTACAATTCTTTCAGGGTTTCTGATGAAACCTGGAATGACCCTATCTACAATGACAGCAGGATGTGGCATAAGGCTGGACACATGTGACTGAGAGGATTGTTGAGATTGGGTGAGCAAGTGCAGACCGTTTAATGCAAAAATGCATGGCAACCATTCCATGGGTCCTATGTCTCCAGGTTGAAGGGAATATTACGACAGCTATAACATGTACGGGAAACCTTGAGAATGGACACACTGTGAATACGAAAGGTCTCTAAAACTCAACGAATAGTCCCTCTCCTGGTGCTCGGGTTTGAATTTCCAACAGCTTTACTATCAATCTCCCAAATTGGAGAGACAGCACCTTTAACCTCCTGGTTCGCACAGGTTCCCATTTTGACAGAGGAGGAAAGGGAAGAAGGAGAACCAATGAGAGAGTAGCTGTTACGCATTTGGACGGTCATATGTCAGTCTTATATCCCGGGAGGAAGAAGAATTAACCAAAGTCTCAGCCACCCTCTGGGAAACAGTTTAGGTCCTGAATCAAAATTTTGGACTTGCGATCAGCTCACAAAAAACAAGTTAAAAAATGGAGCTCAGGGGCACAGTAATTCACAAACTGGCAGAGAAATTAAGGGAAACTATCATCCAAAAATCTGTTGAGGGAAGGCAACAAGGCGGACTTGATAGGGAGGCAGAATAGCAGGAAACACATTTCAAGAGGTACGTTGGAATCACCTTTAAAGCACAGGAAGAGGGGCACAACTTCGACAATGATGCACTTGGCCAAAAAGGGCGTATGCGTTTTCTCCTGAATATATTCAGGAGAAAACGCATACGCCCTTTTTGGCCAAGCAACCAAGGGGACAATGCAAATCTGCACTACAAAGAAGTATCACTTCCCACAAGTCAAAAGGGACATAGGAAATATGTGTAAAAACCAGAAAGGCAAGACAGGCCCTGGAGAACAGGGAGCCTTGTTATGCTGATAGGCGGGATGTAAATTGCCAACTGCCTCTCTGGAGGAGTGCATTGTGTTCCCTAAAACAAGTAAACAACAGAGCTACAGAGCCAAGGGCACTTCCAGTCTAGGGAATATACCTTGGGAAAACTGAAAATCAATAAGACAGGGCCACCCCCAAATTTAGGGCTGCACTGCTTACAAGAACCTCAACTTGGGTACACCATAAATATCCCAGGAAATATAAAAATGGTTCAAAAAATAGTGGTACTTACGTACGATGGAATATCCCTCAGCCATGAAATCAATGTCATAAGACCAGTAGCAGCAAAAGGAGTGGATTCAGGTACGATGATTCTAAGTGAAATAAGTCACACAGAAATAGAAACTTATCATAATATATCACTTATGAAGATCCTGTAAACATGGCTACACATTAACTGAGTTAGGAAAGAGATCAGAGTCTCACATTTAGAAAACACTCTTATGCCAGCTTAAGAGAAGGAGAGGTGGGGGTATTCATAAAACCGGAGTTTGATATAAGCACAGGTAGCGTTCCAAAAACCCACTATGGAATAGACAAGACCTACACCTTCCTCAGTGAAAGGGACTCAAAACCCCATATTTCCCGCAGAGGAATATATCTGACTAGTAAGATTCTTAAAACCTATGTATTGATATGTCTCTGTAAGGGAATCAAGTGTGTCTAGACTGGCATAAACATGGCAGTGAGAATCAGCTCAAACCCAGTATAAAGAGGAATTTCTAAAACAAAACAAAAAAACAGGGAAATTCTTTATAATTCCTTCAGGTTCTCTGATGAAACCTGGAATGACCCGATCTACAATGACAGCTGTGTGTGGCATAAGGCTGGACACATGGGACTGAGAGTATTGGTGAGATTGGGTGAGCAGATGCAGACCCTTTAAAGAAATAATGCATGGCACCCATTCCATGGGTCCCAACTCTCCAGGTTGAAGGGAATATTACTATAGCTATAACATGTATGAGAAACCTAGAGAATGGACACACTGTAAATACGAAAGGTTTCTAAAACTCAACGAATATTCCCTTTCCTTCTGCGCCAGTTTGTCTTTCCAACTGCTTTACTATCAATCTCCCAACTTGGAAAGACAGCACCTTTAACCTCCTGGATCTCCCAGGTTGCCAATTTGGCAAAGGATGAAAGGGAAGAGGGAGAACCAATGAGAGAGTAGCTGTTAAGCATATGGACGGGCACATGTCACTCTTATTTCCCGGGAGGAAGAAGAATTAACCAAAGTCTCAGCGACCCACCAAAAACCTCTATAGGTCCAGAACCAAAATATAGGTCTTGCGTTCAGCTCACAAAAAACGAGTTAAAAAATGGAGCTCAGGGGCACAGCAATTCACAAACTGGCAGAGTAATAAAGGGCAACTATCGTCCAATAATCTGTTGAGGGAAGGCAACTAGGCGGACTTGAAAGCGAGGCAGAATAGCAGGAAACGGATTTCAAGAGGTACTTTGGAATCACCTTTAAAGCACACGAAGAGGGACAAACTTCGACTATGATGCACTTAGCCAAAAAGGGCTTATGTGTTTTCTCCTGAATATACTCAGGATAAAACGCATACGCCCTTTTTGGCCAAGCAAGCAAGCGGGCAATGCAAACCTGCAGTACAAAGAAGTATCACTTCCCACCAGTCCTAAGGGACATCCACATAAAGGGTAAAAACAAGAAATTCAAGACAGGCCCTGGAGAACAGGGAGCCTTGTTATGCTGATGGGCGGGCTGTAAATTGCCAACTGCCTCTCTGGAGGAGTGCATTGTGTGCCCTAAAACACATAAAAAACAGAGCTACAGAGCCAAGGACACTTCCAGTCTAGGGAATATACCTTGGGAAAACTGAAAATCAATAAGACAGAGCCACCCCAAAATTTAGTGCTGCACTGCTTACAAGAACCTCAATTTGTGTACAACTTAAATATCCCAGGAAATATAAAAATGGTTCAAAAAATTGTGGTACTTACGTACGATGGAATATCCCTCAGCCATGAAATCAATGTCATACGACCAGTAGCAGCAAAATGAGTGGATTCAGGTATGATGATTCTAAGTGAAATAAGTCACACAGAAAAAGAAACATATCATAAGATATCACTTATGAACATCCTGTAAACATGGCTACACATGAACAGAGTTAGGAAAGAGAACAGAGTCTCACATTTAGAAAACACTCTTATGCCTGCTTAAGGAGGAAGGAGAGGTGGGGTGATGCATAAAACCAGAGTTTGATATACGCACAGGTACCGTTCCATAAACCAACTATGGAATAGACAAGACCTACACCTTCCTCAGTGAAAGTGACTCAAAACCCCATATTTCGCGCAGAGGAATATATCTGACTAGTAAGAACCTTAAAATCTATGTATTGATATGACTTCTTAAGGGAATCAAGTGTTTCTAGATTGGCATAAACATGGCAGAGAGAATCAGCTCAAACCCACTATAAAAAGGAATTTCAAAAACAAAACAAAAAAACAGGGAAATTCTTTACAATTCCTTCAGGGTCTCTGATGAAACCTGGAACGACCCTATCTACAACGACAGCTGGATGTGGCATAAGGCTGGACACATGGGACTGAAAGGATTGGCGAGATTGGGTGAGCAAATGCAGACCCTTTAAAGCAATAATGCATGGCACCCATTCCATGGGTACCAACTCTCCAGGTTGAAGGGAATATTACTATAGCTATAACATGTATGGGAAACCTAGAGAATGGACACACTGTGAATACGAAAGGTTTCTAAAAGTCAACAAATAGTCCCTCTTCGTGTGCTCCAGCTTGACTTTCCAACTGCTTTACTATCAATCTCCCAACTTGGAGAGACAGCACCTTTAACCTCCTGGTTCTCCCAGGTTGCCAATTTGGCAAAGGATGAAAGGGAAGAGGGAGAACCAATGAGACAGTAGCTGTTAGGCATTTGGACGGGCACATGTCACTCTTATTTCCCGGGAGGAAGAAGAATTGACCAAAGCCTCAGCCACCCACCGAAAACCAGTATAGGTTCCGAACCAAAATACTGGACTTGCGTTCAGCTCACAAAAACGAGTTAAAAAATGGAGCTCAGGGGCACAGCAATTCACAACCTGGCAGAATAATAAAGGGCAACTATCGTCCAAAAATCTGTTGAGGGAAGGCAACGAGGCGGACTTGAAAGCGAGGCAGAATAGCCGGAAACAGATTTCATGAGGTACGTTGGAATAACATGTAAAGAACAGGAAGAGGGGCACAATTTCGACAATGATGCACTTGGCCAAAAAGGGCGTATGCATTTTCTCTTGAATATATACAGGAGAAATCGCATACACCCTTTTTTGCCAAGCAAGCAAGCGGGAAATGCAAATCTGCACTACAAAGAAGTATGACTTCCCACGGGTCAAAAGGGACATCCACAAAATGGGTAAAAACCAGAAAGGCAAGACAGGCCCTGAAGAACAGGGAGCCTTGTTATGCTGATGGGCGGGATGTAAATTACCAACTGCCTCTCTGGAGGAGTGCATTGTGTTCCCTAAAACAAGTAAACAACAGAGCTACAGAGCCAAGGGCACTTCCAGTCTAGGGAATATACCTTGGGAAAACTGAAAATCAATAAGACAGAGCCACCCCTAAATTTAGGGCTGCACTGCTTACAAGAACCTCAACTTGGGTACACCATAAATATCCCAGGAAATATAAAAATGGTTCAAAAAATAGTGGTACTTACGTACGATGGAATATCCCTCAGCCATGAAATCAATGTCATAAGACCAGTAGCAGCAAAAGGAGTGGATTCAGGTACGATGATTCTAAGTGAAATAAGTCACTCAGAAATAGAAACTTATCATAAGATATCACTTATGAAGATCCTGTAAACATGGCTACACATTAACTGAGTTAGGAAAGAGATCAGAGTCTCACATTTAGAAAACACTCTTATGCCAGCTTAAGAGAAGGAGAGGTGGGGGTATTCATAAAACCGGAGTTTGATATAAGCACAGGTAGCGTTCCAAAAACCCACTATGGAATAGACAAGACCTACACCTTCCTCAGTGAAAGGGACTCAAAACCCCATATTTCCCGCAGAGGAATATATCTGACTAGTAAGATTCTTAAAACCTATGTATTGATATGTCTCTGTAAGGGAATCAAGTGTGTCTAGACTGGCATAAACATGGCAGTGAGAATCAGCTCAAACCCAGTATAAAGAGGAATTTCTAAAACAAAACAAAAAAACAGGGAAATTCTTTATAATTCCTTCAGGTTCTCTGATGAAACCTGGAATGACCCGATCTACAATGACAGCTGTGTGTGGCATAAGGCTGGACACATGGGACTGAGAGTATTGGTGAGATTGGGTGAGCAGATGCAGACCCTTTAAAGAAATAATGCATGGCACCCATTCCATGGGTCCCAACTCTCCAGGTTGAAGGGAATATTACTATAGCTATAACATGTATGAGAAACCTAGAGAATGGACACACTGTAAATACGAAAGGTTTCTAAAACTCAACGAATATTCCCTTTCCTTCTGCGCCAGTTTGTCTTTCCAACTGCTTTACTATCAATCTCCCAACTTGGAAAGACAGCACCTTTAACCTCCTGGATCTCCCAGGTTGCCAATTTGGCAAAGGATGAAAGGGAAGAGGGAGAACCAATGAGAGAGTAGCTGTTAAGCATATGGACGGGCACATGTCACTCTTATTTCCCGGGAGGAAGAAGAATTAACCAAAGTCTCAGCGACCCACCAAAAACCTCTATAGGTCCAGAACCAAAATATAGGTCTTGCGTTCAGCTCACAAAAAACGAGTTAAAAAATGGAGCTCAGGGGCACAGCAATTCACAAACTGGCAGAGTAATAAAGGGCAACTATCGTCCAATAATCTGTTGAGGGAAGGCAACTAGGCGGACTTGAAAGCCAGGCAGAATAGCAGGAAACGGATTTCAAGAGGTACTTTGGAATCACCTTTAAAGCACACGAAGAGGGACAAACTTCGACTATGATGCGCTTGGCCAAAAAGGGCTTATGTGTTTTCTCCTGAATATACTCAGGATAAAACGCATACGCCCTTTTTGGCCTAGCAAGCAAGCGGGCAATGCAAACCTGCAGTACAAAGAAGTATCACTTCCCACCAGTCCTAAGGGACATCCACATAAAGGGTAAAAACAAGAAATTCAAGACAGGCCCTGGAGAACAGGGAGCCTTGTTATGCTGATGGGCGGGCTGTAAATTGCCAACTGCCTCTCTGGAGGAGTGCATTGTGTGCCCTAAAACACGTAAAAAACAGAGCTACAGAGCCAAGGACACTTCCAGTCTAGGGAATATACCTTGGGAAAACTGAAAATCAATAAGACAGAGCCACCCCAAAATTTAGTGCTGCACTGCTTACAAGAACCTCAATTTGTGTACAACTTAAATATCCCAGGAAATATAAAAATGGTTCAAAAAATTGTGGTACTTACGTACGATGGAATATCCCTCAGCCATGAAATCAATGTCATACGACCAGTAGCAGCAAAATGAGTGGATTCAGGTATGATGATTCTAAGTGAAATAAGTCACACAGAAAAAGAAACATATCATAAGATATCACTTATGAACATCCTGTAAACATGGCTACACATGAACAGAGTTAGGAAAGAGAACAGAGTCTCACATTTAGAAAACACTCTTATGCCTGCTTAAGGAGGAAGGAGAGGTGGGGTGATGCATAAAACCAGAGTTTGATATACGCACAGGTACCGTTCCATAAACCAACTATGGAATAGACAAGACCTACACCTTCCTCAGTGAAAGTGACTCAAAACCCCATATTTCGCGCAGAGGAATATATCTGACTAGTAAGAACCTTAAAGTCTATGTATTGATATGACTTCTTAAGGGAATCAAGTGTTTCTAGATTGGCATAAACATGGCAGAGAGAATCAGCTCAAACCCACTATAAAAAGGAATTTCAAAAACAAAACAAAAAAACAGGGAAATTCTTTACAATTCCTTCAGGGTCTCTGATGAAACCTGGAACGACCCTATCTACAACGACAGCTGGATGTGGCATAAGGCTGGACACATGGGACTGAAAGGATTGGCGAGATTGGGTGAGCAAATGCAGACCCTTTAAAGCAATAATGCATGGCACCCATTCCATGGGTACCAACTCTCCAGGTTGAAGGGAATATTACTATAGCTATAACATGTATGGGAAACCTACAGAATGGACACACTGTGAATACGAAAGGTTTCTAAAAGTCAACAAATAGTCCCTCTTCGTGTGCTCCAGCTTGACTTTCCAACTGCTTTACTATCAATCTCCCAACTTGGAGAGACAGCACCTTTAACCTCCTGGTTCTCCCAGGTTGCCAATTTGGCAAAGGATGAAAGGGAAGAGGGAGAACCAATGAGACAGTAGCTGTTAGGCATTTGGACGGGCACATGTCACTCTTATTTCCCGGGAGGAAGAAGAATTGACCAAAGCCTCAGCCACCCACCGAAAACCAGTATAGGTTCCGAACCAAAATACTGGACTTGCGTTCAGCTCACAAAAACGAGTTAAAAAATGGAGCTCAGGGGCACAGCAATTCACAACCTGGCAGAATAATAAAGGGCAACTATCGTCCAAAAATCTGTTGAGGGAAGGCAACGAGGCGGACTTGAAAGCGAGGCAGAATAGCCGGAAACAGATTTCATGAGGTACGTTGGAATAACATGTAAAGAACAGGAAGAGGGGCACAATTTCGACAATGATGCACTTGGCCAAAAAGGGCGTATGCATTTTCTCTTGAATATATACAGGAGAAATCGCATACACCCTTTTTTGCCAAGCAAGCAAGCGGGAAATGCAAATCTGCACTACAAAGAAGTATGACTTCCCACGGGTCAAAAGGGACATCCACAAAATGGGTAAAAACCAGAAAGGCAAGACAGGCCCTGAAGAACAGGGAGCCTTGTTATGCTGATGGGCGGGATGTAAATTACCAACTGCCTCTCTGGAGGAGTGCATTGTGTTCCCTAAAACAAGTAAACAACAGAGCTACAGAGCCAAGGGCACTTCCAGTCTAGGGAATATACCTTGGGAAAACTGAAAATCAATAAGACAGAGCCACCCCTAAATTTAGGGCTGCACTGCTTACAAGAACCTCAACTTGGGTACACCATAAATATCCCAGGAAATATAAAAATGGTTCAAAAAATAGTGGTACTTACGTACGATGGAATATCCCTCAGCCATGAAATCAATGTCATAAGACCAGTAGCAGCAAAAGGAGTGGATTCAGGTACGATGATTCTAAGTGAAATAAGTCACACAGAAATAGAAACTTATCATAAGATATCACTTATGAAGATCCTGTAAACATGGCTACACATTAACTGAGTTAGGAAAGAGATCAGAGTCTCACATTTAGAAAACACTCTTATGCCAGCTTAAGAGAAGGAGAGGTGGGGGTATTCATAAAACCGGAGTTTGATATAAGCACAGGTAGCGTTCCAAAAACCCACTATGGAATAGACAAGACCTACACCTTCCTCAGTGAAAGGGACTCAAAACCCCATATTTCCCGCAGAGGAATATATCTGACTAGTAAGATTCTTAAAACCTATGTATTGATATGTCTCTGTAAGGGAATCAAGTGTGTCTAGACTGGCATAAACATGGCAGTGAGAATCAGCTCAAACCCAGTATAAAGAGGAATTTCTAAAACAAAACAAAAAAACAGGGAAATTCTTTATAATTCCTTCAGGTTCTCTGATGAAACCTGGAATGACCCGATCTACAATGACAGCTGTGTGTGGCATAAGGCTGGACACATGGGACTGAGAGTATTGGTGAGATTGGGTGAGCAGATGCAGACCCTTTAAAGAAATAATGCATGGCACCCATTCCATGGGTCCCAACTCTCCAGGTTGAAGGGAATATTACTATAGCTATAACATGTATGAGAAACCTAGAGAATGGACACACTGTAAATACGAAAGGTTTCTAAAACTCAACGAATATTCCCTTTCCTTCTGCGCCAGTTTGTCTTTCCAACTGCTTTACTATCAATCTCCCAACTTGGAAAGACAGCACCTTTAACCTCCTGGATCTCCCAGGTTGCCAATTTGGCAAAGGATGAAAGGGAAGAGGGAGAACCAATGAGAGAGTAGCTGTTAAGCATATGGACGGGCACATGTCACTCTTATTTCCCGGGAGGAAGAAGAATTAACCAAAGTCTCAGCGACCCACCAAAAACCTCTATAGGTCCAGAACCAAAATATAGGTCTTGCGTTCAGCTCACAAAAAACGAGTTAAAAAATGGAGCTCAGGGGCACAGCAATTCACAAACTGGCAGAGTAATAAAGGGCAACTATCGTCCAATAATCTGTTGAGGGAAGGCAACTAGGCGGACTTGAAAGCGAGGCAGAATAGCAGGAAACGGATTTCAAGAGGTACTTTGGAATCACCTTTAAAGCACACGAAGAGGGACAAACTTCGACTATGATGCGCTTGGCCAAAAAGGGCTTATGTGTTTTCTCCTGAATATACTCAGGATAAAACGCATACGCCCTTTTTGGCCTAGCAAGCAAGCGGGCAATGCAAACCTGCAGTACAAAGAAGTATCACTTCCCACCAGTCCTAAGGGACATCCACATAAAGGGTAAAAACAAGAAATTCAAGACAGGCCCTGGAGAACAGGGAGCCTTGTTATGCTGATGGGCGGGCTGTAAATTGCCAACTGCCTCTCTGGAGGAGTGCATTGTGTGCCCTAAAACACGTAAAAAACAGAGCTACAGAGCCAAGGACACTTCCAGTCTAGGGAATATACCTTGGGAAAACTGAAAATCAATAAGACAGAGCCACCCCAAAATTTAGTGCTGCACTGCTTACAAGAACCTCAATTTGTGTACAACTTAAATATCCCAGGAAATATAAAAATGGTTCAAAAAATTGTGGTACTTACGTACGATGGAATATCCCTCAGCCATGAAATCAATGTCATACGACCAGTAGCAGCAAAATGAGTGGATTCAGGTATGATGATTCTAAGTGAAATAAGTCACACAGAAAAAGAAACATATCATAAGATATCACTTATGAACATCCTGTAAACATGGCTACACATGAACAGAGTTAGGAAAGAGAACAGAGTCTCACATTTAGAAAACACTCTTATGCCTGCTTAAGGAGGAAGGAGAGGTGGGGTGATGCATAAAACCAGAGTTTGATATACGCACAGGTACCGTTCCATAAACCAACTATGGAATAGACAAGACCTACACCTTCCTCAGTGAAAGTGACTCAAAACAACATATTTCGCGCAGAGGAATATATCTGACTAGTAAGAACCTTAAAGTCTATGTATTGATATGACTTCTTAAGGGAATCAAGTGTTTCTAGATTGGCATAAACATGGCAGAGAGAATCAGCTCAAACCCACTATAAAAAGGAATTTCAAAAACAAAACAAAAAAACAGGGAAATTCTTTACAATTCCTTCAGGGTCTCTGATGAAACCTGGAACGACCCTATCTACAACGACAGCTGGATGTGGCATAAGGCTGGACACATGGGACTGAAAGGATTGGCGAGATTGGGTGAGCAAATGCAGACCCTTTAAAGCAATAATGCATGGCACCCATTCCATGGGTACCAACTCTCCAGGTTGAAGGGAATATTACTATAGCTATAACATGTATGGGAAACCTAGAGAATGGACACACTGTGAATACGAAAGGTTTCTAAAAGTCAACAAATAGTCCCTCTTCGTGTGCTCCAGCTTGACTTTCCAACTGCTTTACTATCAATCTCCCAACTTGGAGAGACAGCACCTTTAACCTCCTGGTTCTCCCAGGTTGCCAATTTGGCAAAGGATGAAAGGGAAGAGGGAGAACCAATGAGACAGTAGCTGTTAGGCATTTGGACGGGCACATGTCACTCTTATTTCCCGGGAGGAAGAAGAATTGACCAAAGCCTCAGCCACCCACCGAAAACCAGTATAGGTTCCGAACCAAAATACTGGACTTGCGTTCAGCTCACAAAAACGAGTTAAAAAATGGAGCTCAGGGGCACAGCAATTCACAACCTGGCAGAATAATAAAGGGCAACTATCGTCCAAAAATCTGTTGAGGGAAGGCAACGAGGCGGACTTGAAAGCGAGGCAGAATAGCCGGAAACAGATTTCATGAGGTACGTTGGAATAACATGTAAAGAACAGGAAGAGGGGCACAATTTCGACAATGATGCACTTGGCCAAAAAGGGCGTATGCATTTTCTCTTGAATATATACAGGAGAAATCGCATACACCCTTTTTTGCCAAGCAAGCAAGCGGGAAATGCAAATCTGCACTACAAAGAAGTATGACTTCCCACGGGTCAAAAGGGACATCCACAAAATGGGTAAAAACCAGAAAGGCAAGACAGGCCCTGAAGAACAGGGAGCCTTGTTATGCTGATGGGCGGGATGTAAATTACCAACTGCCTCTCTGGAGGAGTGCATTGTGTTCCCTAAAACAAGTAAACAACAGAGCTACAGAGCCAAGGGCACTTCCAGTCTAGGGAATATACCTTGGGAAAACTGAAAATCAATAAGACAGAGCCACCCCTAAATTTAGGGCTGCACTGCTTACAAGAACCTCAACTTGGGTACACCATAAATATCCCAGGAAATATAAAAATGGTTCAAAAAATAGTGGTACTTACGTACGATGGAATATCCCTCAGCCATGAAATCAATGTCATAAGACCAGTAGCAGCAAAAGGAGTGGATTCAGGTACGATGATTCTAAGTGAAATAAGTCACACAGAAATAGAAACTTATCATAAGATATCACTTATGAAGATCCTGTAAACATGGCTACACATTAACTGAGTTAGGAAAGAGATCAGAGTCTCACATTTAGAAAACACTCTTATGCCAGCTTAAGAGAAGGAGAGGTGGGGGTATTCATAAAACCGGAGTTTGATATAAGCACAGGTAGCGTTCCAAAAACCCACTATGGAATAGACAAGACCTACACCTTCCTCAGTGAAAGGGACTCAAAACCCCATATTTCCCGCAGAGGAATATATCTGACTAGTAAGATTCTTAAAACCTATGTATTGATATGTCTCTGTAAGGGAATCAAGTGTGTCTAGACTGGCATAAACATGGCAGTGAGAATCAGCTCAAACCCAGTATAAAGAGGAATTTCTAAAACAAAACAAAAAAACAGGGAAATTCTTTATAATTCCTTCAGGTTCTCTGATGAAACCTGGAATGACCCGATCTACAATGACAGCTGTGTGTGGCATAAGGCTGGACACATGGGACTGAGAGTATTGGTGAGATTGGGTGAGCAGATGCAGACCCTTTAAAGAAATAATGCATGGCACCCATTCCATGGGTCCCAACTCTCCAGGTTGAAGGGAATATTACTATAGCTATAACATGTATGAGAAACCTAGAGAATGGACACACTGTAAATACGAAAGGTTTCTAAAACTCAACGAATATTCCCTTTCCTTCTGCGCCAGTTTGTCTTTCCAACTGCTTTACTATCAATCTCCCAACTTGGAAAGACAGCACCTTTAACCTCCTGGATCTCCCAGGTTGCCAATTTGGCAAAGGATGAAAGGGAAGAGGGAGAACCAATGAGAGAGTAGCTGTTAAGCATATGGACGGGCACATGTCACTCTTATTTCCCGGGAGGAAGAAGAATTAACCAAAGTCTCAGCGACCCACCAAAAACCTCTATAGGTCCAGAACCAAAATATAGGTCTTGCGTTCAGCTCACAAAAAACGTGTTAAAAAATGGAGCTCAGGGGCACAGCAATTCACAAACTGGCAGAGTAATAAAGGGCAACTATCGTCCAATAATCTGTTGAGGGAAGGCAACTAGGCGGACTTGAAAGCCAGGCAGAATAGCAGGAAACGGATTTCAAGAGGTACTTTGGAATCACCTTTAAAGCACACGAAGAGGGACAAACTTCGACTATGATGCACTTGGCCAAAAAGGGCTTATGTGTTTTCTCCTGAATATACTCAGGATAAAACGCATACGCCCTTTTTGGCCTAGCAAGCAAGCGGGCAATGCAAACCTGCAGTACAAAGAAGTATCACTTCCCACCAGTCCTAAGGGACATCCACATAAAGGGTAAAAACAAGAAATTCAAGACAGGCCCTGGAGAACAGGGAGCCTTGTTATGCTGATGGGCGGGCTGTAAATTGCCAACTGCCTCTCTGGAGGAGTGCATTGTGTGCCCTAAAACACGTAAAAAACAGAGCTACAGAGCCAAGGACACTTCCAGTCTAGGGAATATACCTTGGGAAAACTGAAAATCAATAAGACAGAGCCACCCCAAAATTTAGTGCTGCACTGCTTACAAGAACCTCAATTTGTGTACAACTTAAATATCCCAGGAAATATAAAAATGGTTCAAAAAATTGTGGTACTTACGTACGATGGAATATCCCTCAGCCATGAAATCAATGTCATACGACCAGTAGCAGCAAAATGAGTGGATTCAGGTATGATGATTCTAAGTGAAATAAGTCACACAGAAAAAGAAACATATCATAAGATATCACTTATGAACATCCTGTAAACATGGCTACACATGAACAGAGTTAGGAAAGAGAACAGAGTCTCACATTTAGAAAACACTCTTATGCCTGCTTAAGGAGGAAGGAGAGGTGGGGTGATGCATAAAACCAGAGTTTGATATACGCACAGGTACCGTTCCATAAACCAACTATGGAATAGACAAGACCTACACCTTCCTCAGTGAAAGTGACTCAAAACAACATATTTCGCGCAGAGGAATATATCTGACTAGTAAGAACCTTAAAGTCTATGTATTGATATGACTTCTTAAGGGAATCAAGTGTTTCTAGATTGGCATAAACATGGCAGAGAGAATCAGCTCAAACCCACTATAAAAAGGAATTTCAAAAACAAAACAAAAAAACAGGGAAATTCTTTACAATTCCTTCAGGGTCTCTGATGAAACCTGGAACGACCCTATCTACAACGACAGCTGGATGTGGCATAAGGCTGGACACATGGGACTGAAAGGATTGGCGAGATTGGGTGAGCAAATGCAGACCCTTTAAAGCAATAATGCATGGCACCCATTCCATGGGTACCAACTCTCCAGGTTGAAGGGAATATTACTATAGCTATAACATGTATGGGAAACCTACAGAATGGACACACTGTGAATACGAAAGGTTTCTAAAAGTCAACAAATAGTCCCTCTTCGTGTGCTCCAGCTTGACTTTCCAACTGCTTTACTATCAATCTCCCAACTTGGAGAGACAGCACCTTTAACCTCCTGGTTCTCCCAGGTTGCCAATTTGGCAAAGGATGAAAGGGAAGAGGGAGAACCAATGAGACAGTAGCTGTTAGGCATTTGGACGGGCACATGTCACTCTTATTTCCCGGGAGGAAGAAGAATTGACCAAAGCCTCAGCCACCCACCGAAAACCAGTATAGGTTCCGAACCAAAATACTGGACTTGCGTTCAGCTCACAAAAACGAGTTAAAAAATGGAGCTCAGGGGCACAGCAATTCACAACCTGGCAGAATAATAAAGGGCAACTATCGTCCAAAAATCTGTTGAGGGAAGGCAACGAGGCGGACTTGAAAGCGAGGCAGAATAGCCGGAAACAGATTTCATGAGGTACGTTGGAATAACATGTAAAGAACAGGAAGAGGGGCACAATTTCGACAATGATGCACTTGGCCAAAAAGGGCGTATGCATTTTCTCTTGAATATATACAGGAGAAATCGCATACACCCTTTTTTGCCAAGCAAGCAAGCGGGAAATGCAAATCTGCACTACAAAGAAGTATGACTTCCCACGGGTCAAAAGGGACATCCACAAAATGGGTAAAAACCAGAAAGGCAAGACAGGCCCTGAAGAACAGGGAGCCTTGTTATGCTGATGGGCGGGATGTAAATTACCAACTGCCTCTCTGGAGGAGTGCATTGTGTTCCCTAAAACAAGTAAACAACAGAGCTACAGAGCCAAGGGCACTTCTAGTCTAGGGAATATACCTTGGGAAAACTGAAAATCAATAAGACAGAGCCACCCCTAAATTTAGGGCTGCACTGCTTACAAGAACCTCAACTTGGGTACACCATAAATATCCCAGGAAATATAAAAATGGTTCAAAAAATAGTGGTACTTACGTACGATGGAATATCCCTCAGCCATGAAATCAATGTCATAAGACCAGTAGCAGCAAAAGGAGTGGATTCAGGTACGATGATTCTAAGTGAAATAAGTCACACAGAAATAGAAACTTATCATAAGATATCACTTATGAAGATCCTGTAAACATGGCTACACATTAACTGAGTTAGGAAAGAGATCAGAGTCTCACATTTAGAAAACACTCTTATGCCAGCTTAAGAGAAGGAGAGGTGGGGGTATTCATAAAACCGGAGTTTGATATAAGCACAGGTAGCGTTCCAAAAACCCACTATGGAATAGACAAGACCTACACCTTCCTCAGTGAAAGGGACTCAAAACCCCATATTTCCCGCAGAGGAATATATCTGACTAGTAAGATTCTTAAAACCTATGTATTGATATGTCTCTGTAAGGGAATCAAGTGTGTCTAGACTGGCATAAACATGGCAGTGAGAATCAGCTCAAACCCAGTATAAAGAGGAATTTCTAAAACAAAACAAAAAAACAGGGAAATTCTTTATAATTCCTTCAGGTTCTCTGATGAAACCTGGAATGACCCGATCTACAATGACAGCTGTGTGTGGCATAAGGCTGGACACATGGGACTGAGAGTATTGGTGAGATTGGGTGAGCAGATGCAGACCCTTTAAAGAAATAATGCATGGCACCCATTCCATGGGTCCCAACTCTCCAGGTTTAAGGGAATATTACTATAGCTATAACATGTATGAGAAACCTAGAGAATGGACACACTGTAAATACGAAAGGTTTCTAAAACTCAACGAATATTCCCTTTCCTTCTGCGCCAGTTTGTCTTTCCAACTGCTTTACTATCAATCTCCCAACTTGGAAAGACAGCACCTTTAACCTCCTGGATCTCCCAGGTTGCCAATTTGGCAAAGGATGAAAGGGAAGAGGGAGAACCAATGAGAGAGTAGCTGTTAAGCATATGGACGGGCACATGTCACTCTTATTTCCCGGGAGGAAGAAGAATTAACCAAAGTCTCAGCGACCCACCAAAAACCTCTATAGGTCCAGAACCAAAATATAGGTCTTGCGTTCAGCTCACAAAAAACGAGTTAAAAAATGGAGCTCAGGGGCACAGCAATTCACAAACTGGCAGAGTAATAAAGGGCAACTATCGTCCAATAATCTGTTGAGGGAAGGCAACTAGGCGGACTTGAAAGCCAGGCAGAATAGCAGGAAACGGATTTCAAGAGGTACTTTGGAATCACCTTTAAAGCACACGAAGAGGGACAAACTTCGACTATGATGCGCTTGGCCAAAAAGGGCTTATGTGTTTTCTCCTGAATATACTCAGGATAAAACGCATACGCCCTTTTTGGCCTAGCAAGCAAGCGGGCAATGCAAACCTGCAGTACAAAGAAGTATCACTTCCCACCAGTCCTAAGGGACATCCACATAAAGGGTAAAAACAAGAAATTCAAGACAGGCCCTGGAGAACAGGGAGCCTTGTTATGCTGATGGGCGGGCTGTAAATTGCCAACTGCCTCTCTGGAGGAGTGCATTGTGTGCCCTAAAACACGTAAAAAACAGAGCTACAGAGCCAAGGACACTTCCAGTCTAGGGAATATACCTTGGGAAAACTGAAAATCAATAAGACAGAGCCACCCCAAAATTTAGTGCTGCACTGCTTACAAGAACCTCAATTTGTGTACAACTTAAATATCCCAGGAAATATAAAAATGGTTCAAAAAATTGTGGTACTTACGTACGATGGAATATCCCTCAGCCATGAAATCAATGTCATACGACCAGTAGCAGCAAAATGAGTGGATTCAGGTATGATGATTCTAAGTGAAATAAGTCACACAGAAAAAGAAACATATCATAAGATATCACTTATGAACATCCTGTAAACATGGCTACACATGAACAGAGTTAGGAAAGAGAACAGAGTCTCACATTTAGAAAACACTCTTATGCCTGCTTAAGGAGGAAGGAGAGGTGGGGTGATGCATAAAACCAGAGTTTGATATACGCACAGGTACCGTTCCATAAACCAACTATGGAATAGACAAGACCTACACCTTCCTCAGTGAAAGTGACTCAAAACAACATATTTCGCGCAGAGGAATATATCTGACTAGTAAGAACCTTAAAGTCTATGTATTGATATGACTTCTTAAGGGAAACAAGTGTTTCTAGATTGGCATAAACATGGCAGAGAGAATCAGCTCAAACCCACTATAAAAAGGAATTTCAAAAACAAAACAAAAAAAACAGGGAAATTCTTTACAATTCCTTCAGGGTCTCTGATGAAACCTGGAACGACCCTATCTACAACGACAGCTGGATGTGGCATAAGGCTGGACACATGGGACTGAAAGGATTGGCGAGATTGGGTGAGCAAATGCAGACCCTTTAAAGCAATAATGCATGGCACCCATTCCATGGGTACCAACTCTCCAGGTTGAAGGGAATATTACTATAGCTATAACATGTATGGGAAACCTAGAGAATGGACACACTGTGAATACGAAAGGTTTCTAAAAGTCAACAAATAGTCCCTCTTCGTGTGCTCCAGCTTGACTTTCCAACTGCTTTACTATCAATCTCCCAACTTGGAGAGACAGCACCTTTAACCTCCTGGTTCTCCCAGGTTGCCAATTTGGCAAAGGATGAAAGGGAAGAGGGAGAACCAATGAGACAGTAGCTGTTAGGCATTTGGACGGGCACATGTCACTCTTATTTCCCGGGAGGAAGAAGAATTGACCAAAGCCTCAGCCACCCACCGAAAACCAGTATAGGTTCCGAACCAAAATACTGGACTTGCGTTCAGCTCACAAAAACGAGTTAAAAAATGGAGCTCAGGGGCACAGCAATTCACAACCTGGCAGAATAATAAAGGGCAACTATCGTCCAAAAATCTGTTGAGGGAAGGCAACGAGGCGGACTTGAAAGCGAGGCAGAATAGCCGGAAACAGATTTCATGAGGTACGTTGGAATAACATGTAAAGAACAGGAAGAGGGGCACAATTTCGACAATGATGCACTTGGCCAAAAAGGGCGTATGCATTTTCTCTTGAATATATACAGGAGAAATCGCATACACCCTTTTTTGCCAAGCAAGCAAGCGGGAAATGCAAATCTGCACTACAAAGAAGTATGACTTCCCACGGGTCAAAAGGGACATCCACAAAATGGGTAAAAACCAGAAAGGCAAGACAGGCCCTGAAGAACAGGGAGCCTTGTTATGCTGATGGGCGGGATGTAAATTACCAACTGCCTCTCTGGAGGAGTGCATTGTGTTCCCTAAAACAAGTAAACAACAGAGCTACAGAGCCAAGGGCACTTCTAGTCTAGGGAATATACCTTGGGAAAACTGAAAATCAATAAGACAGAGCCACCCCTAAATTTAGGGCTGCACTGCTTACAAGAACCTCAACTTGGGTACACCATAAATATCCCAGGAAATATAAAAATGGTTCAAAAAATAGTGGTACTTACGTACGATGGAATATCCCTCAGCCATGAAATCAATGTCATAAGACCAGTAGCAGCAAAAGGAGTGGATTCAGGTACGATGATTCTAAGTGAAATAAGTCACACAGAAATAGAAACTTATCATAAGATATCACTTATGAAGATCCTGTAAACATGGCTACACATTAACTGAGTTAGGAAAGAGATCAGAGTCTCACATTTAGAAAACACTCTTATGCCAGCTTAAGAGAAGGAGAGGTGGGGGTATTCATAAAACCGGAGTTTGATATAAGCACAGGTAGCGTTCCAAAAACCCACTATGGAATAGACAAGACCTACACCTTCCTCAGTGAAAGGGACTCAAAACCCCATATTTCCCGCAGAGGAATATATCTGACTAGTAAGATTCTTAAAACCTATGTATTGATATGTCTCTGTAAGGGAATCAAGTGTGTCTAGACTGGCATAAACATGGCAGTGAGAATCAGCTCAAACCCAGTATAAAGAGGAATTTCTAAAACAAAACAAAAAAACAGGGAAATTCTTTATAATTCCTTCAGGTTCTCTGATGAAACCTGGAATGACCCGATCTACAATGACAGCTGTGTGTGGCATAAGGCTGGACACATGGGACTGAGAGTATTGGTGAGATTGGGTGAGCAGATGCAGACCCTTTAAAGAAATAATGCATGGCACCCATTCCATGGGTCCCAACTCTCCAGGTTGAAGGGAATATTACTATAGCTATAACATGTATGAGAAACCTAGAGAATGGACACACTGTAAATACGAAAGGTTTCTAAAACTCAACGAATATTCCCTTTCCTTCTGCGCCAGTTTGTCTTTCCAACTGCTTTACTATCAATCTCCCAACTTGGAAAGACAGCACCTTTAACCTCCTGGATCTCCCAGGTTGCCAATTTGGCAAAGGATGAAAGGGAAGAGGGAGAACCAATGAGAGAGTAGCTGTTAAGCATATGGACGGGCACATGTCACTCTTATTTCCCGGGAGGAAGAAGAATTAACCAAAGTCTCAGCGACCCACCAAAAACCTCTATAGGTCCAGAACCAAAATATAGGTCTTGCGTTCAGCTCACAAAAAACGAGTTAAAAAATGGAGCTCAGGGGCACAGCAATTCACAAACTGGCAGAGTAATAAAGGGCAACTATCGTCCAATAATCTGTTGAGGGAAGGCAACTAGGCGGACTTGAAAGCCAGGCAGAATAGCAGGAAACGGATTTCAAGAGGTACTTTGGAATCACCTTTAAAGCACACGAAGAGGGACAAACTTCGACTATGATGCGCTTGGCCAAAAAGGGCTTATGTGTTTTCTCCTGAATATACTCAGGATAAAACGCATACGCCCTTTTTGGCCTAGCAAGCAAGCGGGCAATGCAAACCTGCAGTACAAAGAAGTATCACTTCCCACCAGTCCTAAGGGACATCCACATAAAGGGTAAAAACAAGAAATTCAAGACAGGCCCTGGAGAACAGGGAGCCTTGTTATGCTGATGGGCGGGCTGTAAATTGCCAACTGCCTCTCTGGAGGAGTGCATTGTGTGCCCTAAAACACGTAAAAAACAGAGCTACAGAGCCAAGGACACTTCCAGTCTAGGGAATATACCTTGGGAAAACTGAAAATCAATAAGACAGAGCCACCCCAAAATTTAGTGCTGCACTGCTTACAAGAACCTCAATTTGTGTACAACTTAAATATCCCAGGAAATATAAAAATGGTTCAAAAAATTGTGGTACTTACGTACGATGGAATATCCCTCAGCCATGAAATCAATGTCATACGACCAGTAGCAGCAAAATGAGTGGATTCAGGTATGATGATTCTAAGTGAAATAAGTCACACAGAAAAAGAAACATATCATAAGATATCACTTATGAACATCCTGTAAACATGGCTACACATGAACAGAGTTAGGAAAGAGAACAGAGTCTCACATTTAGAAAACACTCTTATGCCTGCTTAAGGAGGAAGGAGAGGTGGGGTGATGCATAAAACCAGAGTTTGATATACGCACAGGTACCGTTCCATAAACCAACTATGGAATAGACAAGACCTACACCTTCCTCAGTGAAAGTGACTCAAAACAACATATTTCGCGCAGAGGAATATATCTGACTAGTAAGAACCTTAAAGTCTATGTATTGATATGACTTCTTAAGGGAAACAAGTGTTTCTAGATTGGCATAAACATGGCAGAGAGAATCAGCTCAAACCCACTATAAAAAGGAATTTCAAAAACAAAACAAAAAAAACAGGGAAATTCTTTACAATTCCTTCAGGGTCTCTGATGAAACCTGGAACGACCCTATCTACAACGACAGCTGGATGTGGCATAAGGCTGGACACATGGGACTGAAAGGATTGGCGAGATTGGGTGAGCAAATGCAGACCCTTTAAAGCAATAATGCATGGCACCCATTCCATGGGTACCAACTCTCCAGGTTGAAGGGAATATTACTATAGCTATAACATGTATGGGAAACCTAGAGAATGGACACACTGTGAATACGAAAGGTTTCTAAAAGTCAACAAATAGTCCCTCTTCGTGTGCTCCAGCTTGACTTTCCAACTGCTTTACTATCAATCTCCCAACTTGGAGAGACAGCACCTTTAACCTCCTGGTTCTCCCAGGTTGCCAATTTGGCAAAGGATGAAAGGGAAGAGGGAGAACCAATGAGACAGTAGCTGTTAGGCATTTGGACGGGCACATGTCACTCTTATTTCCCGGGAGGAAGAAGAATTGACCAAAGCCTCAGCCACCCACCGAAAACCAGTATAGGTTCCGAACCAAAATACTGGACTTGCGTTCAGCTCACAAAAACGAGTTAAAAAATGGAGCTCAGGGGCACAGCAATTCACAACCTGGCAGAATAATAAAGGGCAACTATCGTCCAAAAATCTGTTGAGGGAAGGCAACGAGGCGGACTTGAAAGCGAGGCAGAATAGCCGGAAACAGATTTCATGAGGTACGTTGGAATAACATGTAAAGAACAGGAAGAGGGGCACAATTTCGACAATGATGCACTTGGCCAAAAAGGGCGTATGCATTTTCTCTTGAATATATACAGGAGAAATCGCATACACCCTTTTTTGCCAAGCAAGCAAGCGGGAAATGCAAATCTGCACTACAAAGAAGTATGACTTCCCACGGGTCAAAAGGGACATCCACAAAATGGGTAAAAACCAGAAAGGCAAGACAGGCCCTGAAGAACAGGGAGCCTTGTTATGCTGATGGGCGGGATGTAAATTACCAACTGCCTCTCTGGAGGAGTGCATTGTGTTCCCTAAAACAAGTAAACAACAGAGCTACAGAGCCAAGGGCACTTCCAGTCTAGGGAATATACCTTGGGAAAACTGAAAATCAATAAGACAGAGCCACCCCTAAATTTAGGGCTGCACTGCTTACAAGAACCTCAACTTGGGTACACCATAAATATCCCAGGAAATATAAAAATGGTTCAAAAAATAGTGGTACTTACGTACGATGGAATATCCCTCAGCCATGAAATCAATGTCATAAGACCAGTAGCAGCAAAAGGAGTGGATTCAGGTACGATGATTCTAAGTGAAATAAGTCACACAGAAATAGAAACTTATCATAAGATATCACTTATGAAGATCCTGTAAACATGGCTACACATTAACTGAGTTAGGAAAGAGATCAGAGTCTCACATTTAGAAAACACTCTTATGCCAGCTTAAGAGAAGGAGAGGTGGGGGTATTCATAAAACCGGAGTTTGATATAAGCACAGGTAGCGTTCCAAAAACCCACTATGGAATAGACAAGACCTACACCTTCCTCAGTGAAAGGGACTCAAAACCCCATATTTCCCGCAGAGGAATATATCTGACTAGTAAGATTCTTAAAACCTATGTATTGATATGTCTCTGTAAGGGAATCAAGTGTGTCTAGACTGGCATAAACATGGCAGTGAGAATCAGCTCAAACCCAGTATAAAGAGGAATTTCTAAAACAAAACAAAAAAACAGGGAAATTCTTTATAATTCCTTCAGGTTCTCTGATGAAACCTGGAATGACCCGATCTACAATGACAGCTGTGTGTGGCATAAGGCTGGACACATGGGACTGAGAGTATTGGTGAGATTGGGTGAGCAGATGCAGACCCTTTAAAGAAATAATGCATGGCACCCATTCCATGGGTCCCAACTCTCCAGGTTGAAGGGAATATTACTATAGCTATAACATGTATGAGAATCCTAGAGAATGGACACACTGTAAATACGAAAGGTTTCTAAAACTCAACGAATATTCCCTTTCCTTCTGCGCCAGTTTGTCTTTCCAACTGCTTTACTATCAATCTCCCAACTTGGAAAGACAGCACCTTTAACCTCCTGGATCTCCCAGGTTGCCAATTTGGCAAAGGATGAAAGGGAAGAGGGAGAACCAATGAGAGAGTAGCTGTTAAGCATATGGACGGGCACATGTCACTCTTATTTCCCGGGAGGAAGAAGAATTAACCAAAGTCTCAGCGACCCACCAAAAACCTCTATAGGTCCAGAACCAAAATATAGGTCTTGCGTTCAGCTCACAAAAAACGAGTTAAAAAATGGAGCTCAGGGGCACAGCAATTCACAAACTGGCAGAGTAATAAAGGGCAACTATCGTCCAATAATCTGTTGAGGGAAGGCAACTAGGCGGACTTGAAAGCGAGGCAGAATAGCCGGAAACAGATTTCATGAGGTACGTTGGAATAACATGTAAAGAACAGGAAGAGGGGCACAATTTCGACAATGATGCACTTGGCCAAAAAGGGCGTATGCATTTTCTCTTGAATATATACAGGAGAAATCGCATACACCCTTTTTTGCCAAGCAAGCAAGCGGGAAATGCAAATCTGCACTACAAAGAAGTATGACTTCCCACGGGTCAAAAGGGACATCCACAAAATGGGTAAAAACCAGAAAGGCAAGACAGGCCCTGAAGAACAGGGAGCCTTGTTATGCTGATGGGTGGGATGTAAATTACCAACTGCCTCTCTGGAGGAGTGCACTGTGTTCCCTAAAACAAGTAAACAACAGAGCTACAGAGCCAAGGGCACTTCCAGTCTAGGGAATATACCTTGGGAAAACTGAAAATCAATAAGACAGAGCCACCCCTAAATTTAGGGCTGCACTGCTTACAAGAACCTCAACTTGGGTACACCATAAATATCCCAGGAAATATAAAAATGGTTCAAAAAATAGTGGTACTTACGTACGATGGAATATCCCTCAGCCATGAAATCAATGTCATAAGACCAGTAGCAGCAAAAGGAGTGGATTCAGGTACGATGATTCTAAGTGAAATAAGTCACACAGAAATAGAAACTTATCATAAGATATCACTTATGAAGATCCTGTAAACATGGCTACACATTAACTGAGTTAGGAAAGAGATCAGAGTCTCACATTTAGAAAACACTCTTATGCCAGCTTAAGAGAAGGAGAGGTGGGGGTATTCATAAAACCGGAGTTTGATATAAGCACAGGTAGCGTTCCAAAAACCCACTATGGAGTAGACAAGACCTACACCTTCCTCAGTGAAAGGGACTCAAAACCCCATATTTCCCGCAGAGGAATATATCTGACTAGTAAGATTCTTAAAACCTATGTATTGATATGTCTCTGTAAGGGAATCAAGTGTGTCTAGACTGGCATAAACATGGCAGTGAGAATCAGCTCAAACCCAGTATAAAGAGGAATTTCTAAAACAAAACAAAAAAACAGGGAAATTCTTTATAATTCCTTCAGGTTCTCTGATGAAACCTGGAATGACCCGATCTACAATGACAGCTGTGTGTGGCATAAGGCTGGACACATGGGACTGAGAGTATTGGTGAGATTGGGTGAGCAGATGCAGACCCTTTAAAGAAATAATGCATGGCACCCATTCCATGGGTCCCAACTCTCCAGGTTGAAGGGAATATTACTATAGCTATAACATGTATGAGAATCCTAGAGAATGGACACACTGTAAATACGAAAGGTTTCTAAAACTCAACGAATATTCCCTTTCCTTCTGCGACAGTTTGTCTTTCCAACTGCTTTACTATCAATCTCCCAACTTGGAAAGACAGCACCTTTAACCTCCTGGATCTCCCAGGTTGCCAATTTGGCAAAGGATGAAAGGGAAGAGGGAGAACCAATGAGAGAGTAGCTGTTAAGCATATGGACGGGCACATGTCACTCTTATTTCCCGGGAGGGAGAAGAATTAACCAAAGTCTCAGCGACCCACCAAAAACCTCTATAGGTCCAGAACCAAAATATAGGTCTTGCGTTCAGCTCACAAAAAACGAGTTAAAAAATGGAGCTCAGGGGCACAGCAATTCACAAACTGGCAGAGTAATAAAGGGCAACTATCGTCCAATAATCTGTTGAGGGAAGGCAACTAGGCGGACTTGAAAGCCAGGCAGAATAGCAGGAAACGGATTTCAAGAGGTACTTTGGAATCACCTTTAAAGCACACGAAGAGGGACAAACTTCGACTATGATGCGCTTGGCCAAAAAGGGCTTATGTGTTTTCTCCTGAATATACTCAGGATAAAACGCATACGCCCTTTTTGGCCTAGCAAGCAAGCGGGCAATGCAAACCTGCAGTACAAAGAAGTATCACTTCCCACCAGTCCTAAGGGACATCCACATAAAGGGTAAAAACAAGAAATTCAAGACAGGCCCTGGAGAACAGGGAGCCTTGTTATGCTGATGGGCGGGCTGTAAATTGCCAACTGCCTCTCTGGAGGAGTGCATTGTGTGCCCTAAAACACGTAAAAAACAGAGCTACAGAGCCAAGGACACTTCCAGTCTAGGGAATATACCTTGGGAAAACTGAAAATCAATAAGACAGAGCCACCCCAAAATTTAGTGCTGCACTGCTTACAAGAACCTCAATTTGTGTACAACTTAAATATCCCAGGAAATATAAAAATGGTTCAAAAAATTGTGGTACTTACGTACGATGGAATATCCCTCAGCCATGAAATCAATGTCATACGACCAGTAGCAGCAAAATGAGTGGATTCAGGTATGATGATTCTAAGTGAAATAAGTCACACAGAAAAAGAAACATATCATAAGATATCACTTATGAACATCCTGTAAACATGGCTACACATGAACAGAGTTAGGAAAGAGAACAGAGTCTCACATTTAGAAAACACTCTTATGCCTGCTTAAGGAGGAAGGAGAGGTGGGGTGATGCATAAAACCAGAGTTTGATATACGCACAGGTACCGTTCCATAAACCAACTATGGAATAGACAAGACCTACACCTTCCTCAGTGAAAGTGACTCAAAACCCCATATTTCGCGCAGAGGAATATATCTGACTAGTAAGAACCTTAAAGTCTATGTATTGATATGACTTCTTAAGGGAATCAAGTGTTTCTAGATTGGCATAAACATGGCAGAGAGAATCAGCTCAAACCCACTATAAAAAGGAATTTCAAAAACAAAACAAAAAAACAGGGAAATTCTTTACAATTCCTTCAGGGTCTCTGATGAAACCTGGAACGACCCTATCTACAACGACAGCTGGATGTGGCATAAGGCTGGACACATGGGACTGAAAGGATTGGCGAGATTGGGTGAGCAAATGCAGACCCTTTAAAGCAATAATGCATGGCACCCATTCCATGGGTACCAACTCTCCAGGTTGAAGGGAATATTACTATAGCTATAACATGTATGGGAAACCTACAGAATGGACACACTGTGAATACGAAAGGTTTCTAAAAGTCAACAAATAGTCCCTCTTCGTGTGCTCCAGCTTGACTTTCCAACTGCTTTACTATCAATCTCCCAACTTGGAGAGACAGCACCTTTAACCTCCTGGTTCTCCCAGGTTGCCAATTTGGCAAAGGATGAAAGGGAAGAGGGAGAACCAATGAGACAGTAGCTGTTAGGCATTTGGACGGGCACATGTCACTCTTATTTCCCGGGAGGAAGAAGAATTGACCAAAGCCTCAGCCACCCACCGAAAACCAGTATAGGTTCCGAACCAAAATACTGGACTTGCGTTCAGCTCACAAAAACGAGTTAAAAAATGGAGCTCAGGGGCACAGCAATTCACAACCTGGCAGAATAATAAAGGGCAACTATCGTCCAAAAATCTGTTGAGGGAAGGCAACGAGGCGGACTTGAAAGCGAGGCAGAATAGCCGGAAACAGATTTCATGAGGTACGTTGGAATAACATGTAAAGAACAGGAAGAGGGGCACAATTTCGACAATGATGCACTTGGCCAAAAAGGGCGTATGCATTTTCTCTTGAATATATACAGGAGAAATCGCATACACCCTTTTTTGCCAAGCAAGCAAGCGGGAAATGCAAATCTGCACTACAAAGAAGTATGACTTCCCACGGGTCAAAAGGGACATCCACAAAATGGGTAAAAACCAGAAAGGCAAGACAGGCCCTGAAGAACAGGGAGCCTTGTTATGCTGATGGGCGGGATGTAAATTACCAACTGCCTCTCTGGAGGAGTGCATTGTGTTCCCTAAAACAAGTAAACAACAGAGCTACAGAGCCAAGGGCACTTCCAGTCTAGGGAATATACCTTGGGAAAACTGAAAATCAATAAGACAGAGCCACCCCTAAATTTAGGGCTGCACTGCTTACAAGAACCTCAACTTGGGTACACCATAAATATCCCAGGAAATATAAAAATGGTTCAAAAAATAGTGGTACTTACGTACGATGGAATATCCCTCAGCCATGAAATCAATGTCATAAGACCAGTAGCAGCAAAAGGAGTGGATTCAGGTACGATGATTCTAAGTGAAATAAGTCACACAGAAATAGAAACTTATCATAAGATATCACTTATGAAGATCCTGTAAACATGGCTACACATTAACTGAGTTAGGAAAGAGATCAGAGTCTCACATTTAGAAAACACTCTTATGCCAGCTTAAGAGAAGGAGAGGTGGGGGTATTCATAAAACCGGAGTTTGATATAAGCACAGGTAGCGTTCCAAAAACCCACTATGGAATAGACAAGACCTACACCTTCCTCAGTGAAAGGGACTCAAAACCCCATATTTCCCGCAGAGGAATATATCTGACTAGTAAGATTCTTAAAACCTATGTATTGATATGTCTCTGTAAGGGAATCAAGTGTGTCTAGACTGGCATAAACATGGCAGTGAGAATCAGCTCAAACCCAGTATAAAGAGGAATTTCTAAAACAAAACAAAAAAACAGGGAAATTCTTTATAATTCCTTCAGGTTCTCTGATGAAACCTGGAATGACCCGATCTACAATGACAGCTGTGTGTGGCATAAGGCTGGACACATGGGACTGAGAGTATTGGTGAGATTGGGTGAGCAGATGCAGACCCTTTAAAGAAATAATGCATGGCACCCATTCCATGGGTCCCAACTCTCCAGGTTGAAGGGAATATTACTATAGCTATAACATGTATGAGAATCCTAGAGAATGGACACACTGTAAATACGAAAGGTTTCTAAAACTCAACGAATATTCCCTTTCCTTCTGCGCCAGTTTGTCTTTCCAACTGCTTTACTATCAATCTCCCAACTTGGAAAGACAGCACCTTTAACCTCCTGGATCTCCCAGGTTGCCAATTTGGCAAAGGATGAAAGGGAAGAGGGAGAACCAATGAGAGAGTAGCTGTTAAGCATATGGACGGGCACATGTCACTCTTATTTCCCGGGAGGAAGAAGAATTAACCAAAGTCTCAGCGACCCACCAAAAACCTCTATAGGTCCAGAACCAAAATATAGGTCTTGCGTTCAGCTCACAAAAAACGAGTTAAAAAATGGAGCTCAGGGGCACAGCAATTCACAAACTGGCAGAGTAATAAAGGGCAACTATCGTCCAATAATCTGTTGAGGGAAGGCAACTAGGCGGACTTGAAAGCGAGGCAGAATAGCAGGAAACGGATTTCAAGAGGTACTTTGGAATCACCTTTAAAGCACACGAAGAGGGACAAACTTCGACTATGATGCGCTTGGCCAAAAAGGGCTTATGTGTTTTCTCCTGAATATACTCAGGATAAAACGCATACGCCCTTTTTGGCCTAGCAAGCAAGTGGGCAATGCAAACCTGCAGTACAAAGAAGTATCACTTCCCACCAGTCCTAAGGGACATCCACATAAAGGGTAAAAACAAGAAATTCAAGACAGGCCCTGGAGAACAGGGAGCCTTGTTATGCTGATGGGCGGGCTGTAAATTGCCAACTGCCTCTCTGGAGGAGTGCATTGTGTGCCCTAAAACACGTAAAAAACAGAGCTACAGAGCCAAGGACACTTCCAGTCTAGGGAATATACCTTGGGAAAACTGAAAATCAATAAGACAGAGCCACCCCAAAATTTAGTGCTGCACTGCTTACAAGAACCTCAATTTGTGTACAACTTAAATATCCCAGGAAATATAAAAATGGTTCAAAAAATTGTGGTACTTACGTACGATGGAATATCCCTCAGCCATGAAATCAATGTCATACGACCAGTAGCAGCAAAATGAGTGGATTCAGGTATGATGATTCTAAGTGAAATAAGTCACACAGAAAAAGAAACATATCATAAGATATCACTTATGAACATCCTGTAAACATGGCTACACATGAACAGAGTTAGGAAAGAGAACAGAGTCTCACATTTAGAAAACACTCTTATGCCTGCTTAAGGAGGAAGGAGAGGTGGGGTGATGCATAAAACCAGAGTTTGATATACGCACAGGTACCGTTCCATAAACCAACTATGGAATAGACAAGACCTACACCTTCCTCAGTGAAAGTGACTCAAAACAACATATTTCGCGCAGAGGAATATATCTGACTAGTAAGAACCTTAAAGTCTATGTATTGATATGACTTCTTAAGGGAATCAAGTGTTTCTAGATTGGCATAAACATGGCAGAGAGAATCAGCTCAAACCCACTATAAAAAGGAATTTCAAAAACAAAACAAAAAAACAGGGAAATTCTTTACAATTCCTTCAGGGTCTCTGATGAAACCTGGAACGACCCTATCTGCAACGACAGCTGGATGTGGCATAAGGCTGGACACATGGGACTGAAAGGATTGGCGAGATTGGGTGAGCAAATGCAGACCCTTTAAAGCAATAATGCATGGCACCCATTCCATGGGTACCAACTCTCCAGGTTGAAGGGAATATTACTATAGCTATAACATGTATGGGAAACCTAGAGAATGGACACACTGTGAATACGAAAGGTTTCTAAAAGTCAACAAATAGTCCCTCTTCGTGTGCTCCAGCTTGACTTTCCAACTGCTTTACTATCAATCTCCCAACTTGGAGAGACAGCACCTTTAACCTCCTGGTTCTCCCAGGTTGCCAATTTGGCAAAGGATGAAAGGGAAGAGGGAGAACCAATGAGACAGTAGCTGTTAGGCATTTGGACGGGCACATGTCACTCTTATTTCCCGGGAGGAAGAAGAATTGACCAAAGCCTCAGCCACCCACCGAAAACCAGTATAGGTTCCGAACCAAAATACTGGACTTGCGTTCAGCTCACAAAAACGAGTTAAAAAATGGAGCTCAGGGGCACAGCAATTCACAACCTGGCAGAATAATAAAGGGCAACTATCGTCCAAAAATCTGTTGAGGGAAGGCAACGAGGCGGACTTGAAAGCGAGGCAGAATAGCCGGAAACAGATTTCATGAGGTACGTTGGAATAACATGTAAAGAACAGGAAGAGGGGCACAATTTCGACAATGATGCACTTGGCCAAAAAGGGCGTATGCATTTTCTCTTGAATATATACAGGAGAAATCGCATACACCCTTTTTTGCCAAGCAAGCAAGCGGGAAATGCAAATCTGCACTACAAAGAAGTATGACTTCCCACGGGTCAAAAGGGACATCCACAAAATGGGTAAAAACCAGAAAGGCAAGACAGGCCCTGAAGAACAGGGAGCCTTGTTATGCTGATGGGCGGGATGTAAATTACCAACTGCCTCTCTGGAGGAGTGCATTGTGTTCCCTAAAACAAGTAAACAACAGAGCTACAGAGCCAAGGGCACTTCCAGTCTAGGGAATATACCTTGGGAAAACTGAAAATCAATAAGACAGAGCCACCCCTAAATTTAGGGCTGCACTGCTTACAAGAACCTCAACTTGGGTACACCATAAATATCCCAGGAAATATAAAAATGGTTCAAAAAATAGTGGTACTTACGTACGATGGAATATCCCTCAGCCATGAAATCAATGTCATAAGACCAGTAGCAGCAAAAGGAGTGGATTCAGGTACGATGATTCTAAGTGAAATAAGTCACACAGAAATAGAAACTTATCATAAGATATCACTTATGAAGATCCTGTAAACATGGCTACACATTAACTGAGTTAGGAAAGAGATCAGAGTCTCACATTTAGAAAACACTCTTATGCCAGCTTAAGAGAAGGAGAGGTGGGGGTATTCATAAAACCGGAGTTTGATATAAGCACAGGTAGCGTTCCAAAAACCCACTATGGAGTAGACAAGACCTACACCTTCCTCAGTGAAAGGGACTCAAAACCCCATATTTCCCGCAGAGGAATATATCTGACTAGTAAGATTCTTAAAACCTATGTATTGATATGTCTCTGTAAGGGAATCAAGTGTGTCTAGACTGGCATAAACATGGCAGTGAGAATCAGCTCAAACCCAGTATAAAGAGGAATTTCTAAAACAAAACAAAAAAACAGGGAAATTCTTTATAATTCCTTCAGGTTCTCTGATGAAACCTGGAATGACCCGATCTACAATGACAGCTGTGTGTGGCATAAGGCTGGACACATGGGACTGAGAGTATTGGTGAGATTGGGTGAGCAGATGCAGACCCTTTAAAGAAATAATGCATGGCACCCATTCCATGGGTCCCAACTCTCCAGGTTGAAGGGAATATTACTATAGGTATAACATGTATGAGAAACCTAGAGAATGGACACACTGTAAATACGAAAGGTTTCTAAAACTCAACGAATATTCCCTTTCCTTCTGCGCCAGTTTGTCTTTCCAACTGCTTTACTATCAATCTCCCAACTTGGAAAGACAGCACCTTTAACCTCCTGGATCTCCCAGGTTGCCAATTTGGCAAAGGATGAAAGGGAAGAGGGAGAACCAATGAGAGAGTAGCTGTTAAGCATATGGACGGGCACATGTCACTCTTATTTCCCGGGAGGAAGAAGAATTAACCAAAGTCTCAGCGACCCACCAAAAACCTCTATAGGTCCAGAACCAAAATATAGGTCTTGCGTTCAGCTCACAAAAAACGAGTTAAAAAATGGAGCTCAGGGGCACAGCAATTCACAAACTGGCAGAGTAATAAAGGGCAACTATCGTCCAATAATCTGTTGAGGGAAGGCAACTAGGCGGACTTGAAAGCGAGGCAGAATAGCAGGAAACGGATTTCAAGAGGTACTTTGGAATCACCTTTAAAGCACACGAAGAGGGACAAACTTCGACTATGATGCGCTTGGCCAAAAAGGGCTTATGTGTTTTCTCCTGAATATACTCAGGATAAAACGCATACGCCCTTTTTGGCCTAGCAAGCAAGCGGGCAATGCAAACCTGCAGTACAAAGAAGTATCACTTCCCACCAGTCCTAAGGGACATCCACATAAAGGGTAAAAACAAGAAATTCAAGACAGGCCCTGGAGAACAGGGAGCCTTGTTATGCTGATGGGCGGGCTGTAAATTGCCAACTGCCTCTCTGGAGGAGTGCATTGTGTGCCCTAAAACACGTAAAAAACAGAGCTACAGAGCCAAGGACACTTCCAGTCTAGGGAATATACCTTGGGAAAACTGAAAATCAATAAGACAGAGCCACCCCAAAATTTAGTGCTGCACTGCTTACAAGAACCTCAATTTGTGTACAACTTAAATATCCCAGGAAATATAAAAATGGTTCAAAAAATTGTGGTACTTACGTACGATGGAATATCCCTCAGCCATGAAATCAATGTCATACGACCAGTAGCAGCAAAATGAGTGGATTCAGGTATGATGATTCTAAGTGAAATAAGTCACACAGAAAAAGAAACATATCATAAGATATCACTTATGAACATCCTGTAAACATGGCTACACATGAACAGAGTTAGGAAAGAGAACAGAGTCTCACATTTAGAAAACACTCTTATGCCTGCTTAAGGAGGAAGGAGAGGTGGGGTGATGCATAAAACCAGAGTTTGATATACGCACAGGTACCGTTCCATAAACCAACTATGGAATAGACAAGACCTACACCTTCCTCAGTGAAAGTGACTCAAAACCCCATATTTCGCGCAGAGGAATATATCTGACTAGTAAGAACCTTAAAGTCTATGTATTGATATGACTTCTTAAGGGAATCAAGTGTTTCTAGATTGGCATAAACATGGCAGAGAGAATCAGCTCAAACCCACTATAAAAAGGAATTTCAAAAACAAAACAAAAAAACAGGGAAATTCTTTACAATTCCTTCAGGGTCTCTGATGAAACCTGGAACGACCCTATCTACAACGACAGCTGGATGTGGCATAAGGCTGGACACATGGGACTGAAAGGATTGGCGAGATTGGGTGAGCAAATGCAGACCCTTTAAAGCAATAATGCATGGCACCCATTCCATGGGTACCAACTCTCCAGGTTGAAGGGAATATTACTATAGCTATAACATGTATGGGAAACCTACAGAATGGACACACTGTGAATACGAAAGGTTTCTAAAAGTCAACAAATAGTCCCTCTTCGTGTGCTCCAGCTTGACTTTCCAACTGCTTTACTATCAATCTCCCAACTTGGAGAGACAGCACCTTTAACCTCCTGGTTCTCCCAGGTTGCCAATTTGGCAAAGGATGAAAGGGAAGAGGGAGAACCAATGAGACAGTAGCTGTTAGGCATTTGGACGGGCACATGTCACTCTTATTTCCCGGGAGGAAGAAGAATTGACCAAAGCCTCAGCCACCCACCGAAAACCAGTATAGGTTCCGAACCAAAATACTGGACTTGCGTTCAGCTCACAAAAACGAGTTAAAAAATGGAGCTCAGGGGCACAGCAATTCACAACCTGGCAGAATAATAAAGGGCAACTATCGTCCAAAAATCTGTTGAGGGAAGGCAACGAGGCGGACTTGAAAGCGAGGCAGAATAGCCGGAAACAGATTTCATGAGGTACGTTGGAATAACATGTAAAGAACAGGAAGAGGGGCACAATTTCGACAATGATGCACTTGGCCAAAAAGGGCGTATGCATTTTCTCTTGAATATATACAGGAGAAATCGCATACACCCTTTTTTGCCAAGCAAGCAAGCGGGAAATGCAAATCTGCACTACAAAGAAGTATGACTTCCCACGGGTCAAAAGGGACATCCACAAAATGGGTAAAAACCAGAAAGGCAAGACAGGCCCTGAAGAACAGGGAGCCTTGTTATGCTGATGGGCGGGATGTAAATTACCAACTGCCTCTCTGGAGGAGTGCATTGTGTTCCCTAAAACAAGTAAACAACAGAGCTACAGAGCCAAGGGCACTTCCAGTCTAGGGAATATACCTTGGGAAAACTGAAAATCAATAAGACAGAGCCACCCCTAAATTTAGGGCTGCACTGCTTACAAGAACCTCAACTTGGGTACACCATAAATATCCCAGGAAATATAAAAATGGTTCAAAAAATAGTGGTACTTACGTACGATGGAATATCCCTCAGCCATGAAATCAATGTCATAAGACCAGTAGCAGCAAAAGGAGTGGATTCAGGTACGATGATTCTAAGTGAAATAAGTCACACAGAAATAGAAACTTATCATAAGATATCACTTATGAAGATCCTGTAAACATGGCTACACATTAACTGAGTTAGGAAAGAGATCAGAGTCTCACATTTAGAAAACACTCTTATGCCAGCTTAAGAGAAGGAGAGGTGGGGGTATTCATAAAACCGGAGTTTGATATAAGCACAGGTAGCGTTCCAAAAACCCACTATGGAATAGACAAGACCTACACCTTCCTCAGTGAAAGGGACTCAAAACCCCATATTTCCCGCAGAGGAATATATCTGACTAGTAAGATTCTTAAAACCTATGTATTGATATGTCTCTGTAAGGGAATCAAGTGTGTCTAGACTGGCATAAACATGGCAGTGAGAATCAGCTCAAACCCAGTATAAAGAGGAATTTCTAAAACAAAACAAAAAAACAGGGAAATTCTTTATAATTCCTTCAGGTTCTCTGATGAAACCTGGAATGACCCGATCTACAATGACAGCTGTGTGTGGCATAAGGCTGGACACATGGGACTGAGAGTATTGGTGAGATTGGGTGAGCAGATGCAGACCCTTTAAAGAAATAATGCATGGCACCCATTCCATGGGTCCCAACTCTCCAGGTTGAAGGGAATATTACTATAGCTATAACATGTATGAGAATCCTAGAGAATGGACACACTGTAAATACGAAAGGTTTCTAAAACTCAACGAATATTCCCTTTCCTTCTGCGCCAGTTTGTCTTTCCAACTGCTTTACTATCAATCTCCCAACTTGGAAAGACAGCACCTTTAACCTCCTGGATCTCCCAGGTTGCCAATTTGGCAAAGGATGAAAGGGAAGAGGGAGAACCAATGAGAGAGTAGCTGTTAAGCATATGGACGGGCACATGTCACTCTTATTTCCCGGGAGGAAGAAGAATTAACCAAAGTCTCAGCGACCCACCAAAAACCTCTATAGGTCCAGAACCAAAATATAGGTCTTGCGTTCAGCTCACAAAAAACGAGTTAAAAAATGGAGCTCAGGGGCACAGCAATTCACAAACTGGCAGAGTAATAAAGGGCAACTATCGTCCAATAATCTGTTGAGGGAAGGCAACTAGGCGGACTTGAAAGCCAGGCAGAATAGCAGGAAACGGATTTCAAGAGGTACTTTGGAATCACCTTTAAAGCACACGAAGAGGGACAAACTTCGACTATGATGCGCTTGGCCAAAAAGGGCTTATGTGTTTTCTCCTGAATATACTCAGGATAAAACGCATACGCCCTTTTTGGCCTAGCAAGCAAGCGGGCAATGCAAACCTGCAGTACAAAGAAGTATCACTTCCCACCAGTCCTAAGGGACATCCACATAAAGGGTAAAAACAAGAAATTCAAGACAGGCCCTGGAGAACAGGGAGCCTTGTTATGCTGATGGGCGGGCTGTAAATTGCCAACTGCCTCTCTGGAGGAGTGCATTGTGTGCCCTAAAACACGTAAAAAACAGAGCTACAGAGCCAAGGACACTTCCAGTCTAGGGAATATACCTTGGGAAAACTGAAAATCAATAAGACAGAGCCACCCCAAAATTTAGTGCTGCACTGCTTACAAGAACCTCAATTTGTGTACAACTTAAATATCCCAGGAAATATAAAAATGGTTCAAAAAATTGTGGTACTTACGTACGATGGAATATCCCTCAGCCATGAAATCAATGTCATACGACCAGTAGCAGCAAAATGAGTGGATTCAGGTATGATGATTCTAAGTGAAATAAGTCACACAGAAAAAGAAACATATCATAAGATATCACTTATGAACATCCTGTAAACATGGCTACACATGAACAGAGTTAGGAAAGAGAACAGAGTCTCACATTTAGAAAACACTCTTATGCCTGCTTAAGGAGGAAGGAGAGGTGGGGTGATGCATAAAACCAGAGTTTGATATACGCACAGGTACCGTTCCATAAACCAACTATGGAATAGACAAGACCTACACCTTCCTCAGTGAAAGTGACTCAAAACAACATATTTCGCGCAGAGGAATATATCTGACTAGTAAGAACCTTAAAGTCTATGTATTGATATGACTTCTTAAGGGAAACAAGTGTTTCTAGATTGGCATAAACATGGCAGAGAGAATCAGCTCAAACCCACTATAAAAAGGAATTTCAAAAACAAAACAAAAAAAACAGGGAAATTCTTTACAATTCCTTCAGGGTCTCTGATGAAACCTGGAACGACCCTATCTACAACGACAGCTGGATGTGGCATAAGGCTGGACACATGGGACTGAAAGGATTGGCGAGATTGGGTGAGCAAATGCAGACCCTTTAAAGCAATAATGCATGGCACCCATTCCATGGGTACCAACTCTCCAGGTTGAAGGGAATATTACTATAGCTATAACATGTATGGGAAACCTAGAGAATGGACACACTGTGAATACGAAAGGTTTCTAAAAGTCAACAAATAGTCCCTCTTCGTGTGCTCCAGCTTGACTTTCCAACTGCTTTACTATCAATCTCCCAACTTGGAGAGACAGCACCTTTAACCTCCTGGTTCTCCCAGGTTGCCAATTTGGCAAAGGATGAAAGGGAAGAGGGAGAACCAATGAGACAGTAGCTGTTAGGCATTTGGACGGGCACATGTCACTCTTATTTCCCGGGAGGAAGAAGAATTGACCAAAGCCTCAGCCACCCACCGAAAACCAGTATAGGTTCCGAACCAAAATACTGGACTTGCGTTCAGCTCACAAAAACGAGTTAAAAAATGGAGCTCAGGGGCACAGCAATTCACAACCTGGCAGAATAATAAAGGGCAACTATCGTCCAAAAATCTGTTGAGGGAAGGCAACGAGGCGGACTTGAAAGCGAGGCAGAATAGCCGGAAACAGATTTCATGAGGTACGTTGGAATAACATGTAAAGAACAGGAAGAGGGGCACAATTTCGACAATGATGCACTTGGCCAAAAAGGGCGTATGCATTTTCTCTTGAATATATACAGGAGAAATCGCATACACCCTTTTTTGCCAAGCAAGCAAGCGGGAAATGCAAATCTGCACTACAAAGAAGTATGACTTCCCACGGGTCAAAAGGGACATCCACAAAATGGGTAAAAACCAGAAAGGCAAGACAGGCCCTGAAGAACAGGGAGCCTTGTTATGCTGATGGGCGGGATGTAAATTACCAACTGCCTCTCTGGAGGAGTGCATTGTGTTCCCTAAAACAAGTAAACAACAGAGCTACAGAGCCAAGGGCACTTCCAGTCTAGGGAATATACCTTGGGAAAACTGAAAATCAATAAGACAGAGCCACCCCTAAATTTAGGGCTGCACTGCTTACAAGAACCTCAACTTGGGTACACCATAAATATCCCAGGAAATATAAAAATGGTTCAAAAAATAGTGGTACTTACGTACGATGGAATATCCCTCAGCCATGAAATCAATGTCATAAGACCAGTAGCAGCAAAAGGAGTGGATTCAGGTACGATGATTCTAAGTGAAATAAGTCACACAGAAATAGAAACTTATCATAAGATATCACTTATGAAGATCCTGTAAACATGGCTACACATTAACTGAGTTAGGAAAGAGATCAGAGTCTCACATTTAGAAAACACTCTTATGCCAGCTTAAGAGAAGGAGAGGTGGGGGTATTCATAAAACCGGAGTTTGATATAAGCACAGGTAGCGTTCCAAAAACCCACTATGGAATAGACAAGACCTACACCTTCCTCAGTGAAAGGGACTCAAAACCCCATATTTCCCGCAGAGGAATATATCTGACTAGTAAGATTCTTAAAACCTATGTATTGATATGTCTCTGTAAGGGAATCAAGTGTGTCTAGACTGGCATAAACATGGCAGTGAGAATCAGCTCAAACCCAGTATAAAGAGGAATTTCTAAAACAAAACAAAAAAACAGGGAAATTCTTTATAATTCCTTCAGGTTCTCTGATGAAACCTGGAATGACCCGATCTACAATGACAGCTGTGTGTGGCATAAGGCTGGACACATGGGACTGAGAGTATTGGTGAGATTGGGTGAGCAGATGCAGACCCTTTAAAGAAATAATGCATGGCACCCATTCCATGGGTCCCAACTCTCCAGGTTGAAGGGAATATTACTATAGCTATAACATGTATGAGAATCCTAGAGAATGGACACACTGTAAATACGAAAGGTTTCTAAAACTCAACGAATATTCCCTTTCCTTCTGCGCCAGTTTGTCTTTCCAACTGCTTTACTATCAATCTCCCAACTTGGAAAGACAGCACCTTTAACCTCCTGGATCTCCCAGGTTGCCAATTTGGCAAAGGATGAAAGGGAAGAGGGAGAACCAATGAGAGAGTAGCTGTTAAGCATATGGACGGGCACATGTCACTCTTATTTCCCGGGAGGAAGAAGAATTAACCAAAGTCTCAGCGACCCACCAAAAACCTCTATAGGTCCAGAACCAAAATATAGGTCTTGCGTTCAGCTCACAAAAAACGAGTTAAAAAATGGAGCTCAGGGGCACAGCAATTCACAAACTGGCAGAGTAATAAAGGGCAACTATCGTCCAATAATCTGTTGAGGGAAGGCAACTAGGCGGACTTGAAAGCGAGGCAGAATAGCCGGAAACAGATTTCATGAGGTACGTTGGAATAACATGTAAAGAACAGGAAGAGGGGCACAATTTCGACAATGATGCACTTGGCCAAAAAGGGCGTATGCATTTTCTCTTGAATATATACAGGAGAAATCGCATACACCCTTTTTTGCCAAGCAAGCAAGCGGGAAATGCAAATCTGCACTACAAAGAAGTATGACTTCCCACGGGTCAAAAGGGACATCCACAAAATGGGTAAAAACCAGAAAGGCAAGACAGGCCCTGAAGAACAGGGAGCCTTGTTATGCTGATGGGTGGGATGTAAATTACCAACTGCCTCTCTGGAGGAGTGCACTGTGTTCCCTAAAACAAGTAAACAACAGAGCTACAGAGCCAAGGGCACTTCCAGTCTAGGGAATATACCTTGGGAAAACTGAAAATCAATAAGACAGAGCCACCCCTAAATTTAGGGCTGCACTGCTTACAAGAACCTCAACTTGGGTACACCATAAATATCCCAGGAAATATAAAAATGGTTCAAAAAATAGTGGTACTTACGTACGATGGAATATCCCTCAGCCATGAAATCAATGTCATAAGACCAGTAGCAGCAAAAGGAGTGGATTCAGGTACGATGATTCTAAGTGAAATAAGTCACACAGAAATAGAAACTTATCATAAGATATCACTTATGAAGATCCTGTAAACATGGCTACACATTAACTGAGTTAGGAAAGAGATCAGAGTCTCACATTTAGAAAACACTCTTATGCCAGCTTAAGAGAAGGAGAGGTGGGGGTATTCATAAAACCGGAGTTTGATATAAGCACAGGTAGCGTTCCAAAAACCCACTATGGAGTAGACAAGACCTACACCTTCCTCAGTGAAAGGGACTCAAAACCCCATATTTCCCGCAGAGGAATATATCTGACTAGTAAGATTCTTAAAACCTATGTATTGATATGTCTCTGTAAGGGAATCAAGTGTGTCTAGACTGGCATAAACATGGCAGTGAGAATCAGCTCAAACCCAGTATAAAGAGGAATTTCTAAAACAAAACAAAAAAACAGGGAAATTCTTTATAATTCCTTCAGGTTCTCTGATGAAACCTGGAATGACCCGATCTACAATGACAGCTGTGTGTGGCATAAGGCTGGACACATGGGACTGAGAGTATTGGTGAGATTGGGTGAGCAGATGCAGACCCTTTAAAGAAATAATGCATGGCACCCATTCCATGGGTCCCAACTCTCCAGGTTGAAGGGAATATTACTATAGCTATAACATGTATGAGAATCCTAGAGAATGGACACACTGTAAATACGAAAGGTTTCTAAAACTCAACGAATATTCCCTTTCCTTCTGCGACAGTTTGTCTTTCCAACTGCTTTACTATCAATCTCCCAACTTGGAAAGACAGCACCTTTAACCTCCTGGATCTCCCAGGTTGCCAATTTGGCAAAGGATGAAAGGGAAGAGGGAGAACCAATGAGAGAGTAGCTGTTAAGCATATGGACGGGCACATGTCACTCTTATTTCCCGGGAGGGAGAAGAATTAACCAAAGTCTCAGCGACCCACCAAAAACCTCTATAGGTCCAGAACCAAAATATAGGTCTTGCGTTCAGCTCACAAAAAACGAGTTAAAAAATGGAGCTCAGGGGCACAGCAATTCACAAACTGGCAGAGTAATAAAGGGCAACTATCGTCCAATAATCTGTTGAGGGAAGGCAACTAGGCGGACTTGAAAGCCAGGCAGAATAGCAGGAAACGGATTTCAAGAGGTACTTTGGAATCACCTTTAAAGCACACGAAGAGGGACAAACTTCGACTATGATGCGCTTGGCCAAAAAGGGCTTATGTGTTTTCTCCTGAATATACTCAGGATAAAACGCATACGCCCTTTTTGGCCTAGCAAGCAAGCGGGCAATGCAAACCTGCAGTACAAAGAAGTATCACTTCCCACCAGTCCTAAGGGACATCCACATAAAGGGTAAAAACAAGAAATTCAAGACAGGCCCTGGAGAACAGGGAGCCTTGTTATGCTGATGGGCGGGCTGTAAATTGCCAACTGCCTCTCTGGAGGAGTGCATTGTGTGCCCTAAAACACGTAAAAAACAGAGCTACAGAGCCAAGGACACTTCCAGTCTAGGGAATATACCTTGGGAAAACTGAAAATCAATAAGACAGAGCCACCCCAAAATTTAGTGCTGCACTGCTTACAAGAACCTCAATTTGTGTACAACTTAAATATCCCAGGAAATATAAAAATGGTTCAAAAAATTGTGGTACTTACGTACGATGGAATATCCCTCAGCCATGAAATCAATGTCATACGACCAGTAGCAGCAAAATGAGTGGATTCAGGTATGATGATTCTAAGTGAAATAAGTCACACAGAAAAAGAAACATATCATAAGATATCACTTATGAACATCCTGTAAACATGGCTACACATGAACAGAGTTAGGAAAGAGAACAGAGTCTCACATTTAGAAAACACTCTTATGCCTGCTTAAGGAGGAAGGAGAGGTGGGGTGATGCATAAAACCAGAGTTTGATATACGCACAGGTACCGTTCCATAAACCAACTATGGAATAGACAAGACCTACACCTTCCTCAGTGAAAGTGACTCAAAACCCCATATTTCGCGCAGAGGAATATATCTGACTAGTAAGAACCTTAAAGTCTATGTATTGATATGACTTCTTAAGGGAATCAAGTGTTTCTAGATTGGCATAAACATGGCAGAGAGAATCAGCTCAAACCCACTATAAAAAGGAATTTCAAAAACAAAACAAAAAAACAGGGAAATTCTTTACAATTCCTTCAGGGTCTCTGATGAAACCTGGAACGACCCTATCTACAACGACAGCTGGATGTGGCATAAGGCTGGACACATGGGACTGAAAGGATTGGCGAGATTGGGTGAGCAAATGCAGACCCTTTAAAGCAATAATGCATGGCACCCATTCCATGGGTACCAACTCTCCAGGTTGAAGGGAATATTACTATAGCTATAACATGTATGGGAAACCTACAGAATGGACACACTGTGAATACGAAAGGTTTCTAAAAGTCAACAAATAGTCCCTCTTCGTGTGCTCCAGCTTGACTTTCCAACTGCTTTACTATCAATCTCCCAACTTGGAGAGACAGCACCTTTAACCTCCTGGTTCTCCCAGGTTGCCAATTTGGCAAAGGATGAAAGGGAAGAGGGAGAACCAATGAGACAGTAGCTGTTAGGCATTTGGACGGGCACATGTCACTCTTATTTCCCGGGAGGAAGAAGAATTGACCAAAGCCTCAGCCACCCACCGAAAACCAGTATAGGTTCCGAACCAAAATACTGGACTTGCGTTCAGCTCACAAAAACGAGTTAAAAAATGGAGCTCAGGGGCACAGCAATTCACAACCTGGCAGAATAATAAAGGGCAACTATCGTCCAAAAATCTGTTGAGGGAAGGCAACGAGGCGGACTTGAAAGCGAGGCAGAATAGCCGGAAACAGATTTCATGAGGTACGTTGGAATAACATGTAAAGAACAGGAAGAGGGGCACAATTTCGACAATGATGCACTTGGCCAAAAAGGGCGTATGCATTTTCTCTTGAATATATACAGGAGAAATCGCATACACCCTTTTTTGCCAAGCAAGCAAGCGGGAAATGCAAATCTGCACTACAAAGAAGTATGACTTCCCACGGGTCAAAAGGGACATCCACAAAATGGGTAAAAACCAGAAAGGCAAGACAGGCCCTGAAGAACAGGGAGCCTTGTTATGCTGATGGGCGGGATGTAAATTACCAACTGCCTCTCTGGAGGAGTGCATTGTGTTCCCTAAAACAAGTAAACAACAGAGCTACAGAGCCAAGGGCACTTCCAGTCTAGGGAATATACCTTGGGAAAACTGAAAATCAATAAGACAGAGCCACCCCTAAATTTAGGGCTGCACTGCTTACAAGAACCTCAACTTGGGTACACCATAAATATCCCAGGAAATATAAAAATGGTTCAAAAAATAGTGGTACTTACGTACGATGGAATATCCCTCAGCCATGAAATCAATGTCATAAGACCAGTAGCAGCAAAAGGAGTGGATTCAGGTACGATGATTCTAAGTGAAATAAGTCACACAGAAATAGAAACTTATCATAAGATATCACTTATGAAGATCCTGTAAACATGGCTACACATTAACTGAGTTAGGAAAGAGATCAGAGTCTCACATTTAGAAAACACTCTTATGCCAGCTTAAGAGAAGGAGAGGTGGGGGTATTCATAAAACCGGAGTTTGATATAAGCACAGGTAGCGTTCCAAAAACCCACTATGGAATAGACAAGACCTACACCTTCCTCAGTGAAAGGGACTCAAAACCCCATATTTCCCGCAGAGGAATATATCTGACTAGTAAGATTCTTAAAACCTATGTATTGATATGTCTCTGTAAGGGAATCAAGTGTGTCTAGACTGGCATAAACATGGCAGTGAGAATCAGCTCAAACCCAGTATAAAGAGGAATTTCTAAAACAAAACAAAAAAACAGGGAAATTCTTTATAATTCCTTCAGGTTCTCTGATGAAACCTGGAATGACCCGATCTACAATGACAGCTGTGTGTGGCATAAGGCTGGACACATGGGACTGAGAGTATTGGTGAGATTGGGTGAGCAGATGCAGACCCTTTAAAGAAATAATGCATGGCACCCATTCCATGGGTCCCAACTCTCCAGGTTGAAGGGAATATTACTATAGCTATAACATGTATGAGAATCCTAGAGAATGGACACACTGTAAATACGAAAGGTTTCTAAAACTCAACGAATATTCCCTTTCCTTCTGCGCCAGTTTGTCTTTCCAACTGCTTTACTATCAATCTCCCAACTTGGAAAGACAGCACCTTTAACCTCCTGGATCTCCCAGGTTGCCAATTTGGCAAAGGATGAAAGGGAAGAGGGAGAACCAATGAGAGAGTAGCTGTTAAGCATATGGACGGGCACATGTCACTCTTATTTCCCGGGAGGAAGAAGAATTAACCAAAGTCTCAGCGACCCACCAAAAACCTCTATAGGTCCAGAACCAAAATATAGGTCTTGCGTTCAGCTCACAAAAAACGAGTTAAAAAATGGAGCTCAGGGGCACAGCAATTCACAAACTGGCAGAGTAATAAAGGGCAACTATCGTCCAATAATCTGTTGAGGGAAGGCAACTAGGCGGACTTGAAAGCGAGGCAGAATAGCAGGAAACGGATTTCAAGAGGTACTTTGGAATCACCTTTAAAGCACACGAAGAGGGACAAACTTCGACTATGATGCGCTTGGCCAAAAAGGGCTTATGTGTTTTCTCCTGAATATACTCAGGATAAAACGCATACGCCCTTTTTGGCCTAGCAAGCAAGTGGGCAATGCAAACCTGCAGTACAAAGAAGTATCACTTCCCACCAGTCCTAAGGGACATCCACATAAAGGGTAAAAACAAGAAATTCAAGACAGGCCCTGGAGAACAGGGAGCCTTGTTATGCTGATGGGCGGGCTGTAAATTGCCAACTGCCTCTCTGGAGGAGTGCATTGTGTGCCCTAAAACACGTAAAAAACAGAGCTACAGAGCCAAGGACACTTCCAGTCTAGGGAATATACCTTGGGAAAACTGAAAATCAATAAGACAGAGCCACCCCAAAATTTAGTGCTGCACTGCTTACAAGAACCTCAATTTGTGTACAACTTAAATATCCCAGGAAATATAAAAATGGTTCAAAAAATTGTGGTACTTACGTACGATGGAATATCCCTCAGCCATGAAATCAATGTCATACGACCAGTAGCAGCAAAATGAGTGGATTCAGGTATGATGATTCTAAGTGAAATAAGTCACACAGAAAAAGAAACATATCATAAGATATCACTTATGAACATCCTGTAAACATGGCTACACATGAACAGAGTTAGGAAAGAGAACAGAGTCTCACATTTAGAAAACACTCTTATGCCTGCTTAAGGAGGAAGGAGAGGTGGGGTGATGCATAAAACCAGAGTTTGATATACGCACAGGTACCGTTCCATAAACCAACTATGGAATAGACAAGACCTACACCTTCCTCAGTGAAAGTGACTCAAAACAACATATTTCGCGCAGAGGAATATATCTGACTAGTAAGAACCTTAAAGTCTATGTATTGATATGACTTCTTAAGGGAATCAAGTGTTTCTAGATTGGCATAAACATGGCAGAGAGAATCAGCTCAAACCCACTATAAAAAGGAATTTCAAAAACAAAACAAAAAAACAGGGAAATTCTTTACAATTCCTTCAGGGTCTCTGATGAAACCTGGAACGACCCTATCTGCAACGACAGCTGGATGTGGCATAAGGCTGGACACATGGGACTGAAAGGATTGGCGAGATTGGGTGAGCAAATGCAGACCCTTTAAAGCAATAATGCATGGCACCCATTCCATGGGTACCAACTCTCCAGGTTGAAGGGAATATTACTATAGCTATAACATGTATGGGAAACCTAGAGAATGGACACACTGTGAATACGAAAGGTTTCTAAAAGTCAACAAATAGTCCCTCTTCGTGTGCTCCAGCTTGACTTTCCAACTGCTTTACTATCAATCTCCCAACTTGGAGAGACAGCACCTTTAACCTCCTGGTTCTCCCAGGTTGCCAATTTGGCAAAGGATGAAAGGGAAGAGGGAGAACCAATGAGACAGTAGCTGTTAGGCATTTGGACGGGCACATGTCACTCTTATTTCCCGGGAGGAAGAAGAATTGACCAAAGCCTCAGCCACCCACCGAAAACCAGTATAGGTTCCGAACCAAAATACTGGACTTGCGTTCAGCTCACAAAAACGAGTTAAAAAATGGAGCTCAGGGGCACAGCAATTCACAACCTGGCAGAATAATAAAGGGCAACTATCGTCCAAAAATCTGTTGAGGGAAGGCAACGAGGCGGACTTGAAAGCGAGGCAGAATAGCCGGAAACAGATTTCATGAGGTACGTTGGAATAACATGTAAAGAACAGGAAGAGGGGCACAATTTCGACAATGATGCACTTGGCCAAAAAGGGCGTATGCATTTTCTCTTGAATATATACAGGAGAAATCGCATACACCCTTTTTTGCCAAGCAAGCAAGCGGGAAATGCAAATCTGCACTACAAAGAAGTATGACTTCCCACGGGTCAAAAGGGACATCCACAAAATGGGTAAAAACCAGAAAGGCAAGACAGGCCCTGAAGAACAGGGAGCCTTGTTATGCTGATGGGCGGGATGTAAATTACCAACTGCCTCTCTGGAGGAGTGCATTGTGTTCCCTAAAACAAGTAAACAACAGAGCTACAGAGCCAAGGGCACTTCCAGTCTAGGGAATATACCTTGGGAAAACTGAAAATCAATAAGACAGAGCCACCCCTAAATTTAGGGCTGCACTGCTTACAAGAACCTCAACTTGGGTACACCATAAATATCCCAGGAAATATAAAAATGGTTCAAAAAATAGTGGTACTTACGTACGATGGAATATCCCTCAGCCATGAAATCAATGTCATAAGACCAGTAGCAGCAAAAGGAGTGGATTCAGGTACGATGATTCTAAGTGAAATAAGTCACACAGAAATAGAAACTTATCATAAGATATCACTTATGAAGATCCTGTAAACATGGCTACACATTAACTGAGTTAGGAAAGAGATCAGAGTCTCACATTTAGAAAACACTCTTATGCCAGCTTAAGAGAAGGAGAGGTGGGGGTATTCATAAAACCGGAGTTTGATATAAGCACAGGTAGCGTTCCAAAAACCCACTATGGAGTAGACAAGACCTACACCTTCCTCAGTGAAAGGGACTCAAAACCCCATATTTCCCGCAGAGGAATATATCTGACTAGTAAGATTCTTAAAACCTATGTATTGATATGTCTCTGTAAGGGAATCAAGTGTGTCTAGACTGGCATAAACATGGCAGTGAGAATCAGCTCAAACCCAGTATAAAGAGGAATTTCTAAAACAAAACAAAAAAACAGGGAAATTCTTTATAATTCCTTCAGGTTCTCTGATGAAACCTGGAATGACCCGATCTACAATGACAGCTGTGTGTGGCATAAGGCTGGACACATGGGACTGAGAGTATTGGTGAGATTGGGTGAGCAGATGCAGACCCTTTAAAGAAATAATGCATGGCACCCATTCCATGGGTCCCAACTCTCCAGGTTGAAGGGAATATTACTATAGGTATAACATGTATGAGAAACCTAGAGAATGGACACACTGTAAATACGAAAGGTTTCTAAAACTCAACGAATATTCCCTTTCCTTCTGCGCCAGTTTGTCTTTCCAACTGCTTTACTATCAATCTCCCAACTTGGAAAGACAGCACCTTTAACCTCCTGGATCTCCCAGGTTGCCAATTTGGCAAAGGATGAAAGGGAAGAGGGAGAACCAATGAGAGAGTAGCTGTTAAGCATATGGACGGGCACATGTCACTCTTATTTCCCGGGAGGAAGAAGAATTAACCAAAGTCTCAGCGACCCACCAAAAACCTCTATAGGTCCAGAACCAAAATATAGGTCTTGCGTTCAGCTCACAAAAAACGAGTTAAAAAATGGAGCTCAGGGGCACAGCAATTCACAAACTGGCAGAGTAATAAAGGGCAACTATCGTCCAATAATCTGTTGAGGGAAGGCAACTAGGCGGACTTGAAAGCGAGGCAGAATAGCAGGAAACGGATTTCAAGAGGTACTTTGGAATCACCTTTAAAGCACACGAAGAGGGACAAACTTCGACTATGATGCGCTTGGCCAAAAAGGGCTTATGTGTTTTCTCCTGAATATACTCAGGATAAAACGCATACGCCCTTTTTGGCCTAGCAAGCAAGCGGGCAATGCAAACCTGCAGTACAAAGAAGTATCACTTCCCACCAGTCCTAAGGGACATCCACATAAAGGGTAAAAACAAGAAATTCAAGACAGGCCCTGGAGAACAGGGAGCCTTGTTATGCTGATGGGCGGGCTGTAAATTGCCAACTGCCTCTCTGGAGGAGTGCATTGTGTGCCCTAAAACACGTAAAAAACAGAGCTACAGAGCCAAGGACACTTCCAGTCTAGGGAATATACCTTGGGAAAACTGAAAATCAATAAGACAGAGCCACCCCAAAATTTAGTGCTGCACTGCTTACAAGAACCTCAATTTGTGTACAACTTAAATATCCCAGGAAATATAAAAATGGTTCAAAAAATTGTGGTACTTACGTACGATGGAATATCCCTCAGCCATGAAATCAATGTCATACGACCAGTAGCAGCAAAATGAGTGGATTCAGGTATGATGATTCTAAGTGAAATAAGTCACACAGAAAAAGAAACATATCATAAGATATCACTTATGAACATCCTGTAAACATGGCTACACATGAACAGAGTTAGGAAAGAGAACAGAGTCTCACATTTAGAAAACACTCTTATGCCTGCTTAAGGAGGAAGGAGAGGTGGGGTGATGCATAAAACCAGAGTTTGATATACGCACAGGTACCGTTCCATAAACCAACTATGGAATAGACAAGACCTACACCTTCCTCAGTGAAAGTGACTCAAAACCCCATATTTCGCGCAGAGGAATATATCTGACTAGTAAGAACCTTAAAGTCTATGTATTGATATGACTTCTTAAGGGAATCAAGTGTTTCTAGATTGGCATAAACATGGCAGAGAGAATCAGCTCAAACCCACTATAAAAAGGAATTTCAAAAACAAAACAAAAAAACAGGGAAATTCTTTACAATTCCTTCAGGGTCTCTGATGAAACCTGGAACGACCCTATCTACAACGACAGCTGGATGTGGCATAAGGCTGGACACATGGGACTGAAAGGATTGGCGAGATTGGGTGAGCAAATGCAGACCCTTTAAAGCAATAATGCATGGCACCCATTCCATGGGTACCAACTCTCCAGGTTGAAGGGAATATTACTATAGCTATAACATGTATGGGAAACCTACAGAATGGACACACTGTGAATACGAAAGGTTTCTAAAAGTCAACAAATAGTCCCTCTTCGTGTGCTCCAGCTTGACTTTCCAACTGCTTTACTATCAATCTCCCAACTTGGAGAGACAGCACCTTTAACCTCCTGGTTCTCCCAGGTTGCCAATTTGGCAAAGGATGAAAGGGAAGAGGGAGAACCAATGAGACAGTAGCTGTTAGGCATTTGGACGGGCACATGTCACTCTTATTTCCCGGGAGGAAGAAGAATTGACCAAAGCCTCAGCCACCCACCGAAAACCAGTATAGGTTCCGAACCAAAATACTGGACTTGCGTTCAGCTCACAAAAACGAGTTAAAAAATGGAGCTCAGGGGCACAGCAATTCACAACCTGGCAGAATAATAAAGGGCAACTATCGTCCAAAAATCTGTTGAGGGAAGGCAACGAGGCGGACTTGAAAGCGAGGCAGAATAGCCGGAAACAGATTTCATGAGGTACGTTGGAATAACATGTAAAGAACAGGAAGAGGGGCACAATTTCGACAATGATGCACTTGGCCAAAAAGGGCGTATGCATTTTCTCTTGAATATATACAGGAGAAATCGCATACACCCTTTTTTGCCAAGCAAGCAAGCGGGAAATGCAAATCTGCACTACAAAGAAGTATGACTTCCCACGGGTCAAAAGGGACATCCACAAAATGGGTAAAAACCAGAAAGGCAAGACAGGCCCTGAAGAACAGGGAGCCTTGTTATGCTGATGGGCGGGATGTAAATTACCAACTGCCTCTCTGGAGGAGTGCATTGTGTTCCCTAAAACAAGTAAACAACAGAGCTACAGAGCCAAGGGCACTTCCAGTCTAGGGAATATACCTTGGGAAAACTGAAAATCAATAAGACAGAGCCACCCCTAAATTTAGGGCTGCACTGCTTACAAGAACCTCAACTTGGGTACACCATAAATATCCCAGGAAATATAAAAATGGTTCAAAAAATAGTGGTACTTACGTACGATGGAATATCCCTCAGCCATGAAATCAATGTCATAAGACCAGTAGCAGCAAAAGGAGTGGATTCAGGTACGATGATTCTAAGTGAAATAAGTCACACAGAAATAGAAACTTATCATAAGATATCACTTATGAAGATCCTGTAAACATGGCTACACATTAACTGAGTTAGGAAAGAGATCAGAGTCTCACATTTAGAAAACACTCTTATGCCAGCTTAAGAGAAGGAGAGGTGGGGGTATTCATAAAACCGGAGTTTGATATAAGCACAGGTAGCGTTCCAAAAACCCACTATGGAATAGACAAGACCTACACCTTCCTCAGTGAAAGGGACTCAAAACCCCATATTTCCCGCAGAGGAATATATCTGACTAGTAAGATTCTTAAAACCTATGTATTGATATGTCTCTGTAAGGGAATCAAGTGTGTCTAGACTGGCATAAACATGGCAGTGAGAATCAGCTCAAACCCAGTATAAAGAGGAATTTCTAAAACAAAACAAAAAAACAGGGAAATTCTTTATAATTCCTTCAGGTTCTCTGATGAAACCTGGAATGACCCGATCTACAATGACAGCTGTGTGTGGCATAAGGCTGGACACATGGGACTGAGAGTATTGGTGAGATTGGGTGAGCAGATGCAGACCCTTTAAAGAAATAATGCATGGCACCCATTCCATGGGTCCCAACTCTCCAGGTTGAAGGGAATATTACTATAGGTATAACATGTATGAGAAACCTAGAGAATGGACACACTGTAAATACGAAAGGTTTCTAAAACTCAACGAATATTCCCTTTCCTTCTGCGACAGTTTGTCTTTCCAACTGCTTTACTATCAATCTCCCAACTTGGAAAGACAGCACCTTTAACCTCCTGGATCTCCCAGGTTGCCAATTTGGCAAAGGATGAAAGGGAAGAGGGAGAACCAATGAGAGAGTAGCTGTTAAGCATATGGACGGGCACATGTCACTCTTATTTCCCGGGAGGAAGAAGAATTAACCAAAGTCTCAGCGACCCACCAAAAACCTCTATAGGTCCAGAACCAAAATATAGGTCTTGCGTTCAGCTCACAAAAAACGAGTTAAAAAATGGAGCTCAGGGGCACAGCAATTCACAAACTGGCAGAGTAATAAAGGGCAACTATCGTCCAATAATCTGTTGAGGGAAGGCAACTAGGCGGACTTGAAAGCGAGGCAGAATAGCAGGAAACGGATTTCAAGAGGTACTTTGGAATCACCTTTAAAGCACACGAAGAGGGACAAACTTCGACTATGATGCGCTTGGCCAAAAAGGGCTTATGTGTTTTCTCCTGAATATACTCAGGATAAAACGCATACGCCCTTTTTGGCCTAGCAAGCAAGCGGGCAATGCAAACCTGCAGTACAAAGAAGTATCACTTCCCACCAGTCCTAAGGGACATCCACATAAAGGGTAAAAACAAGAAATTCAAGACAGGCCCTGGAGAACAGGGAGCCTTGTTATGCTGATGGGCGGGCTGTAAATTGCCAACTGCCTCTCTGGAGGAGTGCATTGTGTGCCCTAAAACACGTAAAAAACAGAGCTACAGAGCCAAGGACACTTCCAGTCTAGGGAATATACCTTGGGAAAACTGAAAATCAATAAGACAGAGCCACCCCAAAATTTAGTGCTGCACTGCTTACAAGAACCTCAATTTGTGTACAACTTAAATATCCCAGGAAATATAAAAATGGTTCAAAAAATTGTGGTACTTACGTACGATGGAATATCCCTCAGCCATGAAATCAATGTCATACGACCAGTAGCAGCAAAATGAGTGGATTCAGGTATGATGATTCTAAGTGAAATAAGTCACACAGAAAAAGAAACATATCATAAGATATCACTTATGAACATCCTGTAAACATGGCTACACATGAACAGAGTTAGGAAAGAGAACAGAGTCTCACATTTAGAAAACACTCTTATGCCTGCTTAAGGAGGAAGGAGAGGTGGGGTGATGCATAAAACCAGAGTTTGATATACGCACAGGTACCGTTCCATAAACCAACTATGGAATAGACAAGACCTACACCTTCCTCAGTGAAAGTGACTCAAAACCCCATATTTCGCGCAGAGGAATATATCTGACTAGTAAGAACCTTAAAGTCTATGTATTGATATGACTTCTTAAGGGAATCAAGTGTTTCTAGATTGGCATAAACATGGCAGAGAGAATCAGCTCAAACCCACTATAAAAAGGAATTTCAAAAACAAAACAAAAAAACAGGGAAATTCTTTACAATTCCTTCAGGGTCTCTGATGAAACCTGGAACGACCCTATCTACAACGACAGCTGGATGTGGCATAAGGCTGGACACATGGGACTGAAAGGATTGGCGAGATTGGGTGAGCAAATGCAGACCCTTTAAAGCAATAATGCATGGCACCCATTCCATGGGTACCAACTCTCCAGGTTGAAGGGAATATTACTATAGCTATAACATGTATGGGAAACCTACAGAATGGACACACTGTGAATACGAAAGGTTTCTAAAAGTCAACAAATAGTCCCTCTTCGTGTGCTCCAGCTTGACTTTCCAACTGCTTTACTATCAATCTCCCAACTTGGAGAGACAGCACCTTTAACCTCCTGGTTCTCCCAGGTTGCCAATTTGGCAAAGGATGAAAGGGAAGAGGGAGAACCAATGAGACAGTAGCTGTTAGGCATTTGGACGGGCACATGTCACTCTTATTTCCCGGGAGGAAGAAGAATTGACCAAAGCCTCAGCCACCCACCGAAAACCAGTATAGGTTCCGAACCAAAATACTGGACTTGCGTTCAGCTCACAAAAACGAGTTAAAAAATGGAGCTCAGGGGCACAGCAATTCACAACCTGGCAGAATAATAAAGGGCAACTATCGTCCAAAAATCTGTTGAGGGAAGGCAACGAGGCGGACTTGAAAGCGAGGCAGAATAGCCGGAAACAGATTTCATGAGGTACGTTGGAATAACATGTAAAGAACAGGAAGAGGGGCACAATTTCGACAATGATGCACTTGGCCAAAAAGGGCGTATGCATTTTCTCTTGAATATATACAGGAGAAATCGCATACACCCTTTTTTGCCAAGCAAGCAAGCGGGAAATGCAAATCTGCACTACAAAGAAGTATGACTTCCCACGGGTCAAAAGGGACATCCACAAAATGGGTAAAAACCAGAAAGGCAAGACAGGCCCTGAAGAACAGGGAGCCTTGTTATGCTGATGGGCGGGATGTAAATTACCAACTGCCTCTCTGGAGGAGTGCATTGTGTTCCCTAAAACAAGTAAACAACAGAGCTACAGAGCCAAGGGCACTTCCAGTCTAGGGAATATACCTTGGGAAAACTGAAAATCAATAAGACAGAGCCACCCCTAAATTTAGGGCTGCACTGCTTACAAGAACCTCAACTTGGGTACACCATAAATATCCCAGGAAATATAAAAATGGTTCAAAAAATAGTGGTACTTACGTACGATGGAATATCCCTCAGCCATGAAATCAATGTCATAAGACCAGTAGCAGCAAAAGGAGTGGATTCAGGTACGATGATTCTAAGTGAAATAAGTCACACAGAAATAGAAACTTATCATAAGATATCACTTATGAAGATCCTGTAAACATGGCTACACATTAACTGAGTTAGGAAAGAGATCAGAGTCTCACATTTAGAAAACACTCTTATGCCAGCTTAAGAGAAGGAGAGGTGGGGGTATTCATAAAACCGGAGTTTGATATAAGCACAGGTAGCGTTCCAAAAACCCACTATGGAATAGACAAGACCTACACCTTCCTCAGTGAAAGGGACTCAAAACCCCATATTTCCCGCAGAGGAATATATCTGACTAGTAAGATTCTTAAAACCTATGTATTGATATGTCTCTGTAAGGGAATCAAGTGTGTCTAGACTGGCATAAACATGGCAGTGAGAATCAGCTCAAACCCAGTATAAAGAGGAATTTCTAAAACAAAACAAAAAAACAGGGAAATTCTTTATAATTCCTTCAGGTTCTCTGATGAAACCTGGAATGACCCGATCTACAATGACAGCTGTGTGTGGCATAAGGCTGGACACATGGGACTGAGAGTATTGGTGAGATTGGGTGAGCAGATGCAGACCCTTTAAAGAAATAATGCATGGCACCCATTCCATGGGTCCCAACTCTCCAGGTTGAAGGGAATATTACTATAGCTATAACATGTATGAGAATCCTAGAGAATGGACACACTGTAAATACGAAAGGTTTCTAAAACTCAACGAATATTCCCTTTCCTTCTGCGCCAGTTTGTCTTTCCAACTGCTTTACTATCAATCTCCCAACTTGGAAAGACAGCACCTTTAACCTCCTGGATCTCCCAGGTTGCCAATTTGGCAAAGGATGAAAGGGAAGAGGGAGAACCAATGAGAGAGTAGCTGTTAAGCATATGGACGGGCACATGTCACTCTTATTTCCCGGGAGGAAGAAGAATTAACCAAAGTCTCAGCGACCCACCAAAAACCTCTATAGGTCCAGAACCAAAATATAGGTCTTGCGTTCAGCTCACAAAAAACGAGTTAAAAAATGGAGCTCAGGGGCACAGCAATTCACAAACTGGCAGAGTAATAAAGGGCAACTATCGTCCAATAATCTGTTGAGGGAAGGCAACTAGGCGGACTTGAAAGCGAGGCAGAATAGCAGGAAACGGATTTCAAGAGGTACTTTGGAATCACCTTTAAAGCACACGAAGAGGGACAAACTTCGACTATGATGCGCTTGGCCAAAAAGGGCTTATGTGTTTTCTCCTGAATATACTCAGGATAAAACGCATACGCCCTTTTTGGCCTAGCAAGCAAGCGGGCAATGCAAACCTGCAGTACAAAGAAGTATCACTTCCCACCAGTCCTAAGGGACATCCACATAAAGGGTAAAAACAAGAAATTCAAGACAGGCCCTGGAGAACAGGGAGCCTTGTTATGCTGATGGGCGGGCTGTAAATTGCCAACTGCCTCTCTGGAGGAGTGCATTGTGTGCCCTAAAACACGTAAAAAACAGAGCTACAGAGCCAAGGACACTTCCAGTCTAGGGAATATACCTTGGGAAAACTGAAAATCAATAAGACAGAGCCACCCCAAAATTTAGTGCTGCACTGCTTACAAGAACCTCAATTTGTGTACAACTTAAATATCCCAGGAAATATAAAAATGGTTCAAAAAATTGTGGTACTTACGTACGATGGAATATCCCTCAGCCATGAAATCAATGTCATACGACCAGTAGCAGCAAAATGAGTGGATTCAGGTATGATGATTCTAAGTGAAATAAGTCACACAGAAAAAGAAACATATCATAAGATATCACTTATGAACATCCTGTAAACATGGCTACACATGAACAGAGTTAGGAAAGAGAACAGAGTCTCACATTTAGAAAACACTCTTATGCCTGCTTAAGGAGGAAGGAGAGGTGGGGTGATGCATAAAACCAGAGTTTGATATACGCACAGGTACCGTTCCATAAACCAACTATGGAATAGACAAGACCTACACCTTCCTCAGTGAAAGTGACTCAAAACCCCATATTTCGCGCAGAGGAATATATCTGACTAGTAAGAACCTTAAAGTCTATGTATTGATATGACTTCTTAAGGGAATCAAGTGTTTCTAGATTGGCATAAACATGGCAGAGAGAATCAGCTCAAACCCACTATAAAAAGGAATTTCAAAAACAAAACAAAAAAACAGGGAAATTCTTTACAATTCCTTCAGGGTCTCTGATGAAACCTGGAACGACCCTATCTACAACGACAGCTGGATGTGGCATAAGGCTGGACACATGGGACTGAAAGGATTGGCGAGATTGGGTGAGCAAATGCAGACCCTTTAAAGCAATAATGCATGGCACCCATTCCATGGGTACCAACTCTCCAGGTTGAAGGGAATATTACTATAGCTATAACATGTATGGGAAACCTACAGAATGGACACACTGTGAATACGAAAGGTTTCTAAAAGTCAACAAATAGTCCCTCTTCGTGTGCTCCAGCTTGACTTTCCAACTGCTTTACTATCAATCTCCCAACTTGGAGAGACAGCACCTTTAACCTCCTGGTTCTCCCAGGTTGCCAATTTGGCAAAGGATGAAAGGGAAGAGGGAGAACCAATGAGACAGTAGCTGTTAGGCATTTGGACGGGCACATGTCACTCTTATTTCCCGGGAGGAAGAAGAATTGACCAAAGCCTCAGCCACCCACCGAAAACCAGTATAGGTTCCGAACCAAAATACTGGACTTGCGTTCAGCTCACAAAAACGAGTTAAAAAATGGAGCTCAGGGGCACAGCAATTCACAACCTGGCAGAATAATAAAGGGCAACTATCGTCCAAAAATCTGTTGAGGGAAGGCAACGAGGCGGACTTGAAAGCGAGGCAGAATAGCCGGAAACAGATTTCATGAGGTACGTTGGAATAACATGTAAAGAACAGGAAGAGGGGCACAATTTCGACAATGATGCACTTGGCCAAAAAGGGCGTATGCATTTTCTCTTGAATATATACAGGAGAAATCGCATACACCCTTTTTTGCCAAGCAAGCAAGCGGGAAATGCAAATCTGCACTACAAAGAAGTATGACTTCCCACGGGTCAAAAGGGACATCCACAAAATGGGTAAAAACCAGAAAGGCAAGACAGGCCCTGAAGAACAGGGAGCCTTGTTATGCTGATGGGCGGGATGTAAATTACCAACTGCCTCTCTGGAGGAGTGCATTGTGTTCCCTAAAACAAGTAAACAACAGAGCTACAGAGCCAAGGGCACTTCCAGTCTAGGGAATATACCTTGGGAAAACTGAAAATCAATAAGACAGAGCCACCCCTAAATTTAGGGCTGCACTGCTTACAAGAACCTCAACTTGGGTACACCATAAATATCCCAGGAAATATAAAAATGGTTCAAAAAATAGTGGTACTTACGTACGATGGAATATCCCTCAGCCATGAAATCAATGTCATAAGACCAGTAGCAGCAAAAGGAGTGGATTCAGGTACGATGATTCTAAGTGAAATAAGTCACACAGAAATAGAAACTTATCATAAGATATCACTTATGAAGATCCTGTAAACATGGCTACACATTAACTGAGTTAGGAAAGAGATCAGAGTCTCACATTTAGAAAACACTCTTATGCCAGCTTAAGAGAAGGAGAGGTGGGGGTATTCATAAAACCGGAGTTTGATATAAGCACAGGTAGCGTTCCAAAAACCCACTATGGAATAGACAAGACCTACACCTTCCTCAGTGAAAGGGACTCAAAACCCCATATTTCCCGCAGAGGAATATATCTGACTAGTAAGATTCTTAAAACCTATGTATTGATATGTCTCTGTAAGGGAATCAAGTGTGTCTAGACTGGCATAAACATGGCAGTGAGAATCAGCTCAAACCCAGTATAAAGAGGAATTTCTAAAACAAAACAAAAAAACAGGGAAATTCTTTATAATTCCTTCAGGTTCTCTGATGAAACCTGGAATGACCCGATCTACAATGACAGCTGTGTGTGGCATAAGGCTGGACACATGGGACTGAGAGTATTGGTGAGATTGGGTGAGCAGATGCAGACCCTTTAAAGAAATAATGCATGGCACCCATTCCATGGGTCCCAACTCTCCAGGTTGAAGGGAATATTACTATAGCTATAACATGTATGAGAAACCTAGAGAATGGACACACTGTAAATACGAAAGGTTTCTAAAACTCAACGAATATTCCCTTTCCTTCTGCGCCAGTTTGTCTTTCCAACTGCTTTACTATCAATCTCCCAACTTGGAAAGACAGCACCTTTAACCTCCTGGATCTCCCAGGTTGCCAATTTGGCAAAGGATGAAAGGGAAGAGGGAGAACCAATGAGAGAGTAGCTGTTAAGCATATGGACGGGCACATGTCACTCTTATTTCCCGGGAGGAAGAAGAATTAACCAAAGTCTCAGCGACCCACCAAAAACCTCTATAGGTCCAGAACCAAAATATAGGTCTTGCGTTCAGCTCACAAAAAACGAGTTAAAAAATGGAGCTCAGGGGCACAGCAATTCACAAACTGGCAGAGTAATAAAGGGCAACTATCGTCCAATAATCTGTTGAGGGAAGGCAACTAGGCGGACTTGAAAGCCAGGCAGAATAGCAGGAAACGGATTTCAAGAGGTACTTTGGAATCACCTTTAAAGCACACGAAGAGGGACAAACTTCGACTATGATGCGCTTGGCCAAAAAGGGCTTATGTGTTTTCTCCTGAATATACTCAGGATAAAACGCATATGCCCTTTTTGGCCTAGCAAGCAAGCGGGCAATGCAAACCTGCAGTACAAAGAAGTATCACTTCCCACCAGTCCTAAGGGACATCCACATAAAGGGTAAAAACAAGAAATTCAAGACAGGCCCTGGAGAACAGGGAGCCTTGTTATGCTGATGGGCGGGCTGTAAATTGCCAACTGCCTCTCTGAAGGAGTGCATTGTGTGCCCTAAAACACGTAAAAAACAGAGCTACAGAGCCAAGGACACTTCCAGTCTAGGGAATATACCTTGGGAAAACTGAAAATCAATAAGACAGAGCCACCCCAAAATTTAGTGCTGCACTGCTTACAAGAACCTCAATTTGTGTACAACTTAAATATCCCAGGAAATATAAAAATGGTTCAAAAAATTGTGGTACTTACGTACGATGGAATATCCCTCAGCCATGAAATCAATGTCATACGACCAGTAGCAGCAAAATGAGTGGATTCAGGTATGATGATTCTAAGTGAAATAAGTCACACAGAAAAAGAAACATATCATAAGATATCACTTATGAACATCCTGTAAACATGGCTACACATGAACAGAGTTAGGAAAGAGAACAGAGTCTCACATTTAGAAAACACTCTTATGCCTGCTTAAGGAGGAAGGAGAGGTGGGGTGATGCATAAAACCAGAGTTTGATATACGCACAGGTACCGTTCCATAAACCAACTATGGAATAGACAAGACCTACACCTTCCTCAGTGAAAGTGACTCAAAACCCCATATTTCGCGCAGAGGAATATATCTGACTAGTAAGAACCTTAAAGTCTATGTATTGATATGACTTCTTAAGGGAATCAAGTGTTTCTAGATTGGCATAAACATGGCAGAGAGAATCAGCTCAAACCCACTATAAAAAGGAATTTCAAAAACAAAACAAAAAAACAGGGAAATTCTTTACAATTCCTTCAGGGTCTCTGATGAAACCTGGAACGACCCTATCTACAACGACAGCTGGATGTGGCATAAGGCTGGACACATGGGACTGAAAGGATTGGCGAGATTGGGTGAGCAAATGCAGACCCTTTAAAGCAATAATGCATGGCACCCATTCCATGGGTACCAACTCTCCAGGTTGAAGGGAATATTACTATAGCTATAACATGTATGGGAAACCTACAGAATGGACACACTGTGAATACGAAAGGTTTCTAAAAGTCAACAAATAGTCCCTCTTCGTGTGCTCCAGCTTGACTTTCCAACTGCTTTACTATCAATCTCCCAACTTGGAGAGACAGCACCTTTAACCTCCTGGTTCTCCCAGGTTGCCAATTTGGCAAAGGATGAAAGGGAAGAGGGAGAACCAATGAGACAGTAGCTGTTAGGCATTTGGACGGGCACATGTCACTCTTATTTCCCGGGAGGAAGAAGAATTGACCAAAGCCTCAGCCACCCACCGAAAACCAGTATAGGTTCCGAACCAAAATACTGGACTTGCGTTCAGCTCACAAAAACGAGTTAAAAAATGGAGCTCAGGGGCACAGCAATTCACAACCTGGCAGAATAATAAAGGGCAACTATCGTCCAAAAATCTGTTGAGGGAAGGCAACGAGGCGGACTTGAAAGCGAGGCAGAATAGCCGGAAACAGATTTCATGAGGTACGTTGGAATAACATGTAAAGAACAGGAAGAGGGGCACAATTTCGACAATGATGCACTTGGCCAAAAAGGGCGTATGCATTTTCTCTTGAATATATACAGGAGAAATCGCATACACCCTTTTTTGCCAAGCAAGCAAGCGGGAAATGCAAATCTGCACTACAAAGAAGTATGACTTCCCACGGGTCAAAAGGGACATCCACAAAATGGGTAAAAACCAGAAAGGCAAGACAGGCCCTGAAGAACAGGGAGCCTTGTTATGCTGATGGGCGGGATGTAAATTACCAACTGCCTCTCTGGAGGAGTGCACTGTGTTCCCTAAAACAAGTAAACAACAGAGCTACAGAGCCAAGGGCACTTCCAGTCTAGGGAATATACCTTGGGAAAACTGAAAATCAATAAGACAGAGCCACCCCTAAATTTAGGGCTGCACTGCTTACAAGAACCTCAACTTGGGTACACCATAAATATCCCAGGAAATATAAAAATGGTTCAAAAAATAGTGGTACTTACGTACGATGGAATATCCCTCAGCCATGAAATCAATGTCATAAGACCAGTAGCAGCAAAAGGAGTGGATTCAGGTACGATGATTCTAAGTGAAATAAGTCACACAGAAATAGAAACTTATCATAAGATATCACTTATGAAGATCCTGTAAACATGGCTACACATTAACTGAGTTAGGAAAGAGATCAGAGTCTCACATTTAGAAAACACTCTTATGCCAGCTTAAGAGAAGGAGAGGTGGGGGTATTCATAAAACCGGAGTTTGATATAAGCACAGGTAGCGTTCCAAAAACCCACTATGGAATAGACAAGACCTACACCTTCCTCAGTGAAAGGGACTCAAAACCCCATATTTCCCGCAGAGGAATATATCTGACTAGTAAGATTCTTAAAACCTATGTATTGATATGTCTCTGTAAGGGAATCAAGTGTGTCTAGACTGGCATAAACATGGCAGTGAGAATCAGCTCAAACCCAGTATAAAGAGGAATTTCTAAAACAAAACAAAAAAACAGGGAAATTCTTTATAATTCCTTCAGGTTCTCTGATGAAACCTGGAATGACCCGATCTACAATGACAGCTGTGTGTGGCATAAGGCTGGACACATGGGACTGAGAGTATTGGTGAGATTGGGTGAGCAGATGCAGACCCTTTAAAGAAATAATGCATGGCACCCATTCCATGGGTCCCAACTCTCCAGGTTGAAGGGAATATTACTATAGCTATAACATGTATGAGAAACCTAGAGAATGGACACACTGTAAATACGAAAGGTTTCTAAAACTCAACGAATATTCCCTTTCCTTCTGCGCCAGTTTGTCTTTCCAACTGCTTTACTATCAATCTCCCAACTTGGAAAGACAGCACCTTTAACCTCCTGGATCTCCCAGGTTGCCAATTTGGCAAAGGATGAAAGGGAAGAGGGAGAACCAATGAGAGAGTAGCTGTTAAGCATATGGACGGGCACATGTCACTCTTATTTCCCGGGAGGAAGAAGAATTAACCAAAGTCTCAGCGACCCACCAAAAACCTCTATAGGTCCAGAACCAAAATATAGGTCTTGCGTTCAGCTCACAAAAAACGAGTTAAAAAATGGAGCTCAGGGGCACAGCAATTCACAAACTGGCAGAGTAATAAAGGGCAACTATCGTCCAATAATCTGTTGAGGGAAGGCAACTAGGCGGACTTGAAAGCGAGGCAGAATAGCAGGAAACGGATTTCAAGAGGTACTTTGGAATCACCTTTAAAGCACACGAAGAGGGACAAACTTCGACTATGATGCGCTTGGCCAAAAAGGGCTTATGTGTTTTCTCCTGAATATACTCAGGATAAAACGCATACGCCCTTTTTGGCCTAGCAAGCAAGCGGGCAATGCAAACCTGCAGTACAAAGAAGTATCACTTCCCACCAGTCCTAAGGGACATCCACATAAAGGGTAAAAACAAGAAATTCAAGACAGGCCCTGGAGAACAGGGAGCCTTGTTATGCTGATGGGCGGGCTGTAAATTGCCAACTGCCTCTCTGGAGGAGTGCATTGTGTGCCCTAAAACACGTAAAAAACAGAGCTACAGAGCCAAGGACACTTCCAGTCTAGGGAATATACCTTGGGAAAACTGAAAATCAATAAGACAGAGCCACCCCAAAATTTAGTGCTGCACTGCTTACAAGAACCTCAATTTGTGTACAACTTAAATATCCCAGGAAATATAAAAATGGTTCAAAAAATTGTGGTACTTACGTACGATGGAATATCCCTCAGCCATGAAATCAATGTCATACGACCAGTAGCAGCAAAATGAGTGGATTCAGGTATGATGATTCTAAGTGAAATAAGTCACACAGAAAAAGAAACATATCATAAGATATCACTTATGAACATCCTGTAAACATGGCTACACATGAACAGAGTTAGGAAAGAGAACAGAGTCTCACATTTAGAAAACACTCTTATGCCTGCTTAAGGAGGAAGGAGAGGTGGGGTGATGCATAAAACCAGAGTTTGATATACGCACAGGTACCGTTCCATAAACCAACTATGGAATAGACAAGACCTACACCTTCCTCAGTGAAAGTGACTCAAAACCCCATATTTCGCGCAGAGGAATATATCTGACTAGTAAGAACCTTAAAGTCTATGTATTGATATGACTTCTTAAGGGAATCAAGTGTTTCTAGATTGGCATAAACATGGCAGAGAGAATCAGCTCAAACCCACTATAAAAAGGAATTTCAAAAACAAAACAAAAAAACAGGGAAATTCTTTACAATTCCTTCAGGGTCTCTGATGAAACCTGGAACGACCCTATCTACAACGACAGCTGGATGTGGCATAAGGCTGGACACATGGGACTGAAAGGATTGGCGAGATTGGGTGAGCAAATGCAGACCCTTTAAAGCAATAATGCATGGCACCCATTCCATGGGTACCAACTCTCCAGGTTGAAGGGAATATTACTATAGCTATAACATGTATGGGAAACCTACAGAATGGACACACTGTGAATACGAAAGGTTTCTAAAAGTCAACAAATAGTCCCTCTTCGTGTGCTCCAGCTTGACTTTCCAACTGCTTTACTATCAATCTCCCAACTTGGAGAGACAGCACCTTTAACCTCCTGGTTCTCCCAGGTTGCCAATTTGGCAAAGGATGAAAGGGAAGAGGGAGAACCAATGAGACAGTAGCTGTTAGGCATTTGGACGGGCACATGTCACTCTTATTTCCCGGGAGGAAGAAGAATTGACCAAAGCCTCAGCCACCCACCGAAAACCAGTATAGGTTCCGAACCAAAATACTGGACTTGCGTTCAGCTCACAAAAACGAGTTAAAAAATGGAGCTCAGGGGCACAGCAATTCACAACCTGGCAGAATAATAAAGGGCAACTATCGTCCAAAAATCTGTTGAGGGAAGGCAACGAGGCGGACTTGAAAGCGAGGCAGAATAGCCGGAAACAGATTTCATGAGGTACGTTGGAATAACATGTAAAGAACAGGAAGAGGGGCACAATTTCGACAATGATGCACTTGGCCAAAAAGGGCGTATGCATTTTCTCTTGAATATATACAGGAGAAATCGCATACACCCTTTTTTGCCAAGCAAGCAAGCGGGAAATGCAAATCTGCACTACAAAGAAGTATGACTTCCCACGGGTCAAAAGGGACATCCACAAAATGGGTAAAAACCAGAAAGGCAAGACAGGCCCTGAAGAACAGGGAGCCTTGTTATGCTGATGGGCGGGATGTAAATTACCAACTGCCTCTCTGGAGGAGTGCATTGTGTTCCCTAAAACAAGTAAACAACAGAGCTACAGAGCCAAGGGCACTTCCAGTCTAGGGAATATACCTTGGGAAAACTGAAAATCAATAAGACAGAGCCACCCCTAAATTTAGGGCTGCACTGCTTACAAGAACCTCAACTTGGGTACACCATAAATATCCCAGGAAATATAAAAATGGTTCAAAAAATAGTGGTACTTACGTACGATGGAATATCCCTCAGCCATGAAATCAATGTCATAAGACCAGTAGCAGCAAAAGGAGTGGATTCAGGTACGATGATTCTAAGTGAAATAAGTCACACAGAAATAGAAACTTATCATAAGATATCACTTATGAAGATCCTGTAAACATGGCTACACATTAACTGAGTTAGGAAAGAGATCAGAGTCTCACATTTAGAAAACACTCTTATGCCAGCTTAAGAGAAGGAGAGGTGGGGGTATTCATAAAACCGGAGTTTGATATAAGCACAGGTAGCGTTCCAAAAACCCACTATGGAATAGACAAGACCTACACCTTCCTCAGTGAAAGGGACTCAAAACCCCATATTTCCCGCAGAGGAATATATCTGACTAGTAAGATTCTTAAAACCTATGTATTGATATGTCTCTGTAAGGGAATCAAGTGTGTCTAGACTGGCATAAACATGGCAGTGAGAATCAGCTCAAACCCAGTATAAAGAGGAATTTCTAAAACAAAACAAAAAAACAGGGAAATTCTTTATAATTCCTTCAGGTTCTCTGATGAAACCTGGAATGACCCGATCTACAATGACAGCTGTGTGTGGCATAAGGCTGGACACATGGGACTGAGAGTATTGGTGAGATTGGGTGAGCAGATGCAGACCCTTTAAAGAAATAATGCATGGCACCCATTCCATGGGTCCCAACTCTCCAGGTTGAAGGGAATATTACTATAGCTATAACATGTATGAGAAACCTAGAGAATGGACACACTGTAAATACGAAAGGTTTCTAAAACTCAACGAATATTCCCTTTCCTTCTGCGCCAGTTTGTCTTTCCAACTGCTTTACTATCAATCTCCCAACTTGGAAAGACAGCACCTTTAACCTCCTGGATCTCCCAGGTTGCCAATTTGGCAAAGGATGAAAGGGAAGAGGGAGAACCAATGAGAGAGTAGCTGTTAAGCATATGGACGGGCACATGTCACTCTTATTTCCCGGGAGGAAGAAGAATTAACCAAAGTCTCAGCGACCCACCAAAAACCTCTATAGGTCCAGAACCAAAATATAGGTCTTGCGTTCAGCTCACAAAAAACGAGTTAAAAAATGGAGCTCAGGGGCACAGCAATTCACAAACTGGCAGAGTAATAAAGGGCAACTATCGTCCAATAATCTGTTGAGGGAAGGCAACTAGGCGGACTTGAAAGCGAGGCAGAATAGCAGGAAACGGATTTCAAGAGGTACTTTGGAATCACCTTTAAAGCACACGAAGAGGGACAAACTTCGACTATGATGCGCTTGGCCAAAAAGGGCTTATGTGTTTTCTCCTGAATATACTCAGGATAAAACGCATACGCCCTTTTTGGCCTAGCAAGCAAGCGGGCAATGCAAACCTGCAGTACAAAGAAGTATCACTTCCCACCAGTCCTAAGGGACATCCACATAAAGGGTAAAAACAAGAAATTCAAGACAGGCCCTGGAGAACAGGGAGCCTTGTTATGCTGATGGGCGGGCTGTAAATTGCCAACTGCCTCTCTGGAGGAGTGCATTGTGTGCCCTAAAACACGTAAAAAACAGAGCTACAGAGCCAAGGACACTTCCAGTCTAGGGAATATACCTTGGGAAAACTGAAAATCAATAAGACAGAGCCACCCCAAAATTTAGTGCTGCACTGCTTACAAGAACCTCAATTTGTGTACAACTTAAATATCCCAGGAAATATAAAAATGGTTCAAAAAATTGTGGTACTTACGTACGATGGAATATCCCTCAGCCATGAAATCAATGTCATACGACCAGTAGCAGCAAAATGAGTGGATTCAGGTATGATGATTCTAAGTGAAATAAGTCACACAGAAAAAGAAACATATCATAAGATATCACTTATGAACATCCTGTAAACATGGCTACACATGAACAGAGTTAGGAAAGAGAACAGAGTCTCACATTTAGAAAACACTCTTATGCCTGCTTAAGGAGGAAGGAGAGGTGGGGTGATGCATAAAACCAGAGTTTGATATACGCACAGGTACCGTTCCATAAACCAACTATGGAATAGACAAGACCTACACCTTCCTCAGTGAAAGTGACTCAAAACCCCATATTTCGCGCAGAGGAATATATCTGACTAGTAAGAACCTTAAAGTCTATGTATTGATATGACTTCTTAAGGGAATCAAGTGTTTCTAGATTGGCATAAACATGGCAGAGAGAATCAGCTCAAACCCACTATAAAAAGGAATTTCAAAAACAAAACAAAAAAACAGGGAAATTCTTTACAATTCCTTCAGGGTCTCTGATGAAACCTGGAACGACCCTATCTACAACGACAGCTGGATGTGGCATAAGGCTGGACACATGGGACTGAAAGGATTGGCGAGATTGGGTGAGCAAATGCAGACCCTTTAAAGCAATAATGCATGGCACCCATTCCATGGGTACCAACTCTCCAGGTAGAAGGGAATATTACTATAGCTATAACATGTATGGGAAACCTACAGAATGGACACACTGTGAATACGAAAGGTTTCTAAAAGTCAACAAATAGTCCCTCTTCGTGTGCTCCAGCTTGACTTTCCAACTGCTTTACTATCAATCTCCCAACTTGGAGAGACAGCACCTTTAACCTCCTGGTTCTCCCAGGTTGCCAATTTGGCAAAGGATGAAAGGGAAGAGGGAGAACCAATGAGACAGTAGCTGTTAGGCATTTGGACGGGCACATGTCACTCTTATTTCCCGGGAGGAAGAAGAATTGACCAAAGCCTCAGCCACCCACCGAAAACCAGTATAGGTTCCGAACCAAAATACTGGACTTGCGTTCAGCTCACAAAAACGAGTTAAAAAATGGAGCTCAGGGGCACAGCAATTCACAACCTGGCAGAATAATAAAGGGCAACTATCGTCCAAAAATCTGTTGAGGGAAGGCAACGAGGCGGACTTGAAAGCGAGGCAGAATAGCCGGAAACAGATTTCATGAGGTACGTTGGAATAACATGTAAAGAACAGGAAGAGGGGCACAATTTCGACAATGATGCACTTGGCCAAAAAGGGCGTATGCATTTTCTCTTGAATATATACAGGAGAAATCGCATACACCCTTTTTTGCCAAGCAAGCAAGCGGGAAATGCAAATCTGCACTACAAAGAAGTATGACTTCCCACGGGTCAAAAGGGACATCCACAAAATGGGTAAAAACCAGAAAGGCAAGACAGGCCCTGAAGAACAGGGAGCCTTGTTATGCTGATGGGCGGGATGTAAATTACCAACTGCCTCTCTGGAGGAGTGCATTGTGTTCCCTAAAACAAGTAAACAACAGAGCTACAGAGCCAAGGGCACTTCCAGTCTAGGGAATATACCTTGGGAAAACTGAAAATCAATAAGACAGAGCCACCCCTAAATTTAGGGCTGCACTGCTTACAAGAACCTCAACTTGGGTACACCATAAATATCCCAGGAAATATAAAAATGGTTCAAAAAATAGTGGTACTTACGTACGATGGAATATCCCTCAGCCATGAAATCAATGTCATAAGACCAGTAGCAGCAAAAGGAGTGGATTCAGGTACGATGATTCTAAGTGAAATAAGTCACACAGAAATAGAAACTTATCATAAGATATCACTTATGAAGATCCTGTAAACATGGCTACACATTAACTGAGTTAGGAAAGAGATCAGAGTCTCACATTTAGAAAACACTCTTATGCCAGCTTAAGAGAAGGAGAGGTGGGGGTATTCATAAAACCGGAGTTTGATATAAGCACAGGTAGCGTTCCAAAAACCCACTATGGAATAGACAAGACCTACACCTTCCTCAGTGAAAGGGACTCAAAACCCCATATTTCCCGCAGAGGAATATATCTGACTAGTAAGATTCTTAAAACCTATGTATTGATATGTCTCTGTAAGGGAATCAAGTGTGTCTAGACTGGCATAAACATGGCAGTGAGAATCAGCTCAAACCCAGTATAAAGAGGAATTTCTAAAACAAAACAAAAAAACAGGGAAATTCTTTATAATTCCTTCAGGTTCTCTGATGAAACCTGGAATGACCCGATCTACAATGACAGCTGTGTGTGGCATAAGGCTGGACACATGGGACTGAGAGTATTGGTGAGATTGGGTGAGCAGATGCAGACCCTTTAAAGAAATAATGCATGGCACCCATTCCATGGGTCCCAACTCTCCAGGTTGAAGGGAATATTACTATAGCTATAACATGTATGAGAAACCTAGAGAATGGACACACTGTAAATACGAAAGGTTTCTAAAACTCAACGAATATTCCCTTTGCTTCTGCGCCAGTTTGTCTTTCCAACTGCTTTACTATCAATCTCCCAACTTGGAAAGACAGCACCTTTAACCTCCTGGATCTCCCAGGTTGCCAATTTGGCAAAGGATGAAAGGGAAGAGGGAGAACCAATGAGAGAGTAGCTGTTAAGCATATGGACGGGCACATGTCACTCTTATTTCCCGGGAGGAAGAAGAATTAACCAAAGTCTCAGCGACCCACCAAAAACCTCTATAGGTCCAGAACCAAAATATAGGTCTTGCGTTCAGCTCACAAAAAACGTGTTAAAAAATGGAGCTCAGGGGCACAGCAATTCACAAACTGGCAGAGTAATAAAGGGCAACTATCGTCCAATAATCTGTTGAGGGAAGGCAACTAGGCGGACTTGAAAGCCAGGCAGAATAGCAGGAAACGGATTTCAAGAGGTACTTTGGAATCACCTTTAAAGCACACGAAGAGGGACAAACTTCGACTATGATGCACTTGGCCAAAAAGGGCTTATGTGTTTTCTCCTGAATATACTCAGGATAAAACGTATACGCCCTTTTTGGCCTAGCAAGCAAGCGGGCAATGCAAACCTGCAGTACAAAGAAGTATCACTTCCCACCAGTCCTAAGGGACATCCACATAAAGGGTAAAAACAAGAAATTCAAGACAGGCCCTGGAGAACAGGGAGCCTTGTTATGCTGATGGCCGGGCTGTAAATTGCCAACTGCCTCTCTGGAGAAGTGCATTGTGTTCCCTAAAACAAGTAAACAACAGAGCTACAGAGCCAAGTACACTCCCAGTCTAGGGAATATACCTTGGGAAAACGGAAAATCAATAAGACAGAGCCACCCCAAAATTTAGGGCTGCACTGCTTACAGGAACCTCAACTTGGGTTCCCCTTAAGTATCCCAGGAAAGGTAAAAATTGTTCAAAAAATTGTGGTACTTACGTATGATGGAATATCCCTCAGCCATGAAATCAATGTCATAAGATCAGTAGCAGCAAAATGAGTGGATTCAGGTACGATGATTATAAGTGAATTAAGTCACACAGAAAAAGAAACTTATCATAAGATATCACTTATGAAGATCCTGTAAAGATGGCTACACATGAACAGAGTTAGGAAAGAGAACAGAGTCTCACATTTAGAAAACACTCTTATGCCTGCTTAAGGGGGAAGGAGTGGTGGGGTGATGCATAAAACCAGAGTTTGATATAAGCACAGGTACCCGTCCAAAAACCAACTGTGGAATAAACAACACCTACACCTTCCTCAGTGAAAGGGACTCAAAATCCCACATTTCCCGCAGTGGAATATATCTGACTCGTAAGAATGTTAAAACCTATTTATTGATATGTCACCGTAAGGGAATCAAGTGTGTCTAGACTGGCATAAAGATGGCAGAGAGAATCAGATCAAACCCACTATAAAACGGAATTTCAAAAACAAAACAAAAAAAAACAGCGAAATTCTTTACAATTCCTTCAGGCTCTCTGATGAACCTTGGAATGTCCCTATCTGCAATGACAGCTGTAGGTGGCATAAGGCTGGACACATTGGACTGAGAGGATTGGTGAGATTGTGTGAGCAAATGCAGACCCTTTAAAGCTATAATGCATGGCACCCATTCCATGGGTCCCAAATCTCCAGGTTGAAGGGAATATTACTACAGCTATAACATGTACGGGAAACCCAGAGAAAGGACACATTGTGAATACGAAAGGTCTCTAAAACTCAACGAATACTCCCTTTCCTTGTGCTCCAGTTTGACTTTCCAACTGCTTTACTGTCAATCTCCGAACTTGGAGAGACAGCAACTTTAACCTCCTGGTTCGCACAGGTTGCCAATTTGGCAAAGGAATAAAGGGAAGAGGGAGAACCAATGAGAGAGTAGCTGTTAGGCATTTGGACAGGCACATGTCACTCTTATTTCCCGGGAGGAAGAAGAATTAACCAAAGTCTCAGCCACCCACCGGGTACCAGGATAGGTTCAGAACCAAAATATTGGACTTGCGTTCAGCTCACAACAAACGAGTTAAATAATGGAGCTCAGGGGCACAGCAATTCACAAAGTAGCAGAGTAATAAAGGGCAACTATCATCCAAAAGTCTGTTGAGGGAAGGCAACGAGGGGACTTGAATGCGAGGCAGAATAGCAGGAAACAGATTTCAAGAGGTACGTTGGAATCACCTGTAAAGCACAGGAAGAGGGGCACAACTTCGACAATGATGCCCTTGGCCAAAATGGGCATATGCATTTTCTCCTGACTATATGCAGGAGAAAACGCATATGCCCTTTTTGGCCAAGCAAGCACGCGAGCAATGCAAATCTGCAGTACAAAGAAGTATCACTCCCCACCGGTCAAAAGGGACATCCACAAAATGTGTAAATACGAGAAAGGCAAGACAGGCCCTGGAGAACAGGGAGCCTTGTTATACTGATGGGAGGGATGTAAATTGTGATCTGCCTCACTGGAGGAGTTTATTGTGTTCCCCAAAACATGTAAAGAACAGAGCTACTGAGCCAAGGGCACTTCCAGTCTAGGGAATATACCTTGGGAAAATTGAAAATCAATAAGACAGAGCCACCCCGAAATTTAGGGCTGCACTGCTTACAAGAACCTCAACTTGGGTACACCTTAAATATCCAAGGAAAGATAAAAATGGTACAAAAAATTGTGGTACTTACGTACGATGGAAAATCCCTCAGCCAAGAAATCAATGTCATAAGACCAGTAGCAGCAAAATGAGTGGATTCAGGTACGATGATTCTAAGTGGAATAAGTAACACAGAAAAAGAAGCTTATCATAAGATATCACTTATGAAGATCCTGTAAACATGGCTACACATGAACTGAGTTAGGAAAGAGAACAGAGTCTCACATTTAGAAAACACTCTTATGCCTGCTTAAGGGGGAAGGAGAGGTTGGGTGATGCATAAAACCAGAGTTCGATATAAGCACAGGTACCGTTCCAAAAACCTACTATGGAATAGACAAGACCAACCTATACCTTCCTCAGTGAAAGGGACTCAAATCCCCATATTTCCCGCAGAGGAATATATCTGACTAGTAAGAATCTTAAAACCTATGTATTGATATGTCTCCATAAGGGCATCAAGTGTGTCTAGACTGGCATAAACATGGCAGCGAGAATCAGCTCAAACCCACAATAAAAAGGAATTTCAAAAACAAAACAAATACAGGGAAATTCTTTACAATTCCTTCAGGGTTTCTGATGAAACCTGGAATGTCCCTGTCTACAATGACAGCTTGATGTGGCATAAGGTTGGACACTTGGGATTGAGAGGATTGGTGAGATTGGGTGAGCAAATGCAGACACTTTAAAGCAATAATGCATGGCACCCATTCCATGGGTCCCAACTCTCCAGGTTGAAGGGAATATTACTACAGCTATAACATGTACAGAAAACCTAGAGAATGGACACACTGTGAATACGAATTGTCTCTAAAACACAACGAATAGTCCCTCTCCGGGTTCTCCGGTATGACTTTCCAACTGCTTTACTATCAATCTCCCAACTAGATGAGACAGCCCCTTTAACCTCCTTGTTCTCACAGTTTGCCAATTTGGCAGAGGATGAAAGGGAAGAGGGAGAACCAATGATAGAGTAGCTGTTAGGAATTTGGACGGGCATATGTCACTCTAATTTCCCGGCAGGAAGAAGAATTAACCAAAGTCTAAACCACCCACTGGGAACCAGTATAGCTCCTGAAACAAAATTTTGTACTTGCCTTCAGCTCACAAAAAAACGAGTTGAATAATCGAGCTCAGTGGCAGAGCAATTCACAATCTGGCATAGTAATAAAAGCCAACTATCGTCCAGAAATCTGTTGCGGGAAGGCAACGAAGCGGACTTGAAAGTGAGGCCGAATAGCAGGAAACAGATTTCAAGAGGTACGTTGGAATCGTCTGTAAAGCACAGGAAGAGGGGCACAATTTCGACAATGATGCACTTGGCAAAAAACGGCGTATGCGTTTCCTCCTGAATATATGCAGGAGAAAACGCATACGCCCTTTTTGGCCAAGCAAGCAAGCAGGCAATGCAAATCTGCACTACAAATAAGTATCACTTCCCACTTGTCACAAGGGACATACACATAAAGGTTAAAAACCATAAATTCAAGACAGGCCCTGGCGAACAGGGAGCCTTGTTATGCTGATGGGCGGGATGTAAATTGCCAAATGCCTCTCTGGAGGAGTGCATTGTGTTCCCTAAAACAAGTAAAAAACAGAGGTACAGAGCCAAGGACACTTCCAGTCTAGGGAATATACCTTGGGAAATCTGAAAATCAATAAGAGAGAGCCACCCTAAAATTTAGGGCTGCACTGCTTACAAGAACCTCAACTTGGGTACACCTTAAATATCCCAGGAAATATAAAAATGGTTCAAAAAATTGTGGTACTTACGTACGATGGAATATCCCTCAGCCATGAAATCAATGTCATAAGACCAGTAGCAGCAAAATGAGTGGATTCAGGTAAGATGATTCTAAGTGAAATAAGTCACACAGAAAAAGAAACTTATCATAAGATATCACTTATGAAGATCCTGTAAACATGGCTACACATGAACTGAGTTAGGAAAGAGAAGAGAGTCTCACATTTAGAAAACACTCTTATGCCTGCTTAAGGGGGAAGGAGAGGTGGGGTGATGCATAAAACCAGAGTTTGATATAAGCACATGTACCGTTTCATAAACCAACTATGGAATAGACAAGACCTACACCTTCCTCAGTGAAAGGGACTCAAAACCCCATATTTCCCGCAGAGGAATATATCTGACTAGTAAGAATCTTAAAACCTATGTATTGATATGTCTCCATAAGGGAATCAAGTGTTTTAGACTGGCATAAACATGGCAGAGAGAATCAACTCAAACCCAATATAAAAAGGAATTTCAAAAACAAAACAAAAAAACAGGGAAATTCTTTATAATTCCTTCAGGGTCTCTGATGAAACCTGGAATGACCCTACGTACAACGACAGCTGGATGTGGCATAAGGCTGGACACATGGGACTGAGAGGACTGGTGAGATTGGGTGAGCAAAGGCAGACCCTTTAAAGCAATAATGCATGGCAACCATTCCATGGGTCCCCACTCTCCATGTTGAAGGGAATATTACTACAGCTATAACATATATGGGAAACCTAGAGAATGTACACACTCTGAATATGAAAGGTCTCTAAAACTCAACGAATATTCCCTCTCCTGGTGCTCCGGTTTGACTTTCCAACTGCTTTACTATCAATCTCTGAACCTGGAGAGACAGCACCTTTAACCTCCTGTTTCGCACAGGTTGCCAATTTTGCAGAGGATGAATTGGAAGAGGGAGAAACAATGATAGAGTAGCTGTTAGGAATTTGGACGGGCACATGTCACTCTTATTTCCAGGGAGGAAGAAGAATTGACCAAAGTCTCAGCCACCCACCAGGAACCAGTATAGTTCCTGAACCAAAATATTGGACTTGCGTTCAGCTCAGAAAAAAAGAGTTAAAATATGGAGCTCAGGGGCACAGCAATTCACAAACTGGCAGAGTAACAAAGGGCAACTATCGTCCAAAAATTTGTTGAGGAAAGGCAACGAGGTGGCCTTGAAAGCGAGGCAGAATAGCAGGAAACAGATTTCAAGAGGTACGTTCGAATCGCCTTTAAAGCACAGGAAGAGTGTCACAACTTCGACAATGATGCACTTGGCCAAAAAGTGCGTATGTGATTTCTCCTGAATATATACTGCTGACAAGAACCTCAACTTGGGTACACCTTAAATATTCCATGAAAGATAAAAATGGTTCAAAAAATTGTGGTACTTATGTTATGATGGAATATCCCTCAGCCATGAAATCAATGTCAAAAAACCAGTAGCAGCAAAATGAAAGGATTCAGGTATGATGATTCTAAGTGAAATAAGTCACACAGAAAAAGAATCTTATCATAAGATATCACTTATGAAAATCCTGTAAACATGTCTACACATGAACTGAGTTAGGAAAGAGAACAGAGTCTCACATTTAGAAAACACTCTTACGCCTGCTTAAGGGGGAAGGAGAGGTGGGGTGTTGCATAAAACAGAGTTTGATATAAGTACAGGCACCATTCCAGAAACCAAATACAGAATAGACAAGATCTACACCTTCCTCACTGAAAGGTTATCAAGACCCCATACTTCACACAGAGGAATATATCTGACTAGTAAGGATCTTAAAACATATGTATTGATATATCTCCATAAGGGAAACAAGTGTGTCTAGACTGGCGTAAACACGGCAGTGAGAATCAGTTCAAACCCACTATAAAAAGGAATTTCAAAAACAAAACAACAAAACAGGGAAATTCTTTACAATTCCTTCAGGGTCTCTGATGAAACCTTGAATGACCCTGTGTACAACGACAGCTGGATGAGGCATAAGGCTGGACACTTGGGACTGAGAGGATTGGTGAATTTGGGTTAGCAAATGCAGACCCTTCAAAGCAATAATGTGTGGCACCCATTCCATGGTTCCCAACTCTCCATGTTGAAGGGAATATTACTACTGCTATAACATGTACAGGAAACCAAGAGAATGGACACACAGTGAATACGAAAGGTTTCTAAAACCCAACTAACTGTCCCTCTCCTGGTGCTCCGGTTTGACTTTCCAACTGCTTAACTATCAATCTCCCAACTTGGAGAGACAGCCCCTTAAACCTCCTGGTTTGCTCAGTTTGCCAATTTGGAAGAGGATGAAAGGGAAAAGGGGGAACCAATGAAAGAGTAGTTGTTAGGCATTTGGACGGGCACATGTCACTCTAAATGCCCGGCAGGAAGAAGAATTAACCAAAGTCTCAGCCACCCGCCGTGAACAAGTATAGGTCCTGAACCAAAATTTTGGAGTTGCGGTCAGCTCACAAAAAACGAGTTAGAAAATGGAGCTCAAGGGCACAGCAATTCACAAACTGGCACAGTAATAAAGGAAAACTATCGTCCAAAAAATCTGTTAAGGGAAGGCAACGAGGCGACCTTCAAAGCGAGGGAGAATAGCAGGAAACAGATTTCAAGTGGTTCGTTGGAATCACCTGTAAAGCACAGGAAGAGGGGCACAACTTCGAAAATGATGCACTTGACCAAAAAGGGCGTATGCATTTTCCCCTGAATATATTCAGGAGAAAATGCATACGCCCTTTTTGGCCAAGCAAGCAAGGGGGCAATGCAAATCTGCACCACAAAATAGTATCACTTCCCACCTGTCAAAAGGGACATCCACAAAATGTGTAAATACCAGAAATCCTAGAGAGGCCCTGGAGAACATGGAGCCTTGTTATGCTGATGGGCGGGATGTAAATTGCCAACTGCCTCTCTGGAGGAGTGCATTGTCTTCCCTAAAACAAGTAAACAACAGAGCTACAGAGCCAAGGGCACTTCCATTCTAGGGAATATACCTTGGGAAAACTGAAAATCAATAAGATAGAGCCACCCCAAAATTTAGGCCTGCACTACTTACAAGAATCTCAAATTGAGTACTCTCTAAATATCCCAGGATAGATAAAAATGATTCAAAAAATTGTGGTACTTATGTACGATGGATTATCCCTCAGCCATGAAATCAATGTCATAATGCCAGTAACAGGAAAACGAATGGATTCAGGTACAATGATTCTAAGTGAAATAAGTCACACAGAAAAAGAAACTTATCATAAGATAGCACTTATGAATTTTCTGTAACATGGCTACACATGAACTGATTTAGGAAAGGGAACAGCGTCTCACATTTAGAAAACACACTTATGCCTGCTTAAGGAGTAAGGAGAGGTGGGGTGATGCATAGAACCAGAGTTTGATATTAGTACAAGTACCATTCCAAAATCAAAATACGGAATAGACAAGACCTACACCTTCTTCAGTGAAAGGGACGCAAAACCCAATATTCTGCGCAGAGGTATATATCTGAGTAGTAAGAATCTTAAAACCTATGTATTGATATGTCACCGTAAGGGAATCAAGTGTGTCTAAACTGGCATAAACATGACAGTGAGAATCAGCTCAAACCCAGTTAAAAAAGAAATTTCAAATACAATAAAAAAAAACAGGGAAAATCTTTACAATTCCTTCAGGTGCTCTAATGAAACCTGGAATGACCCTACCTACAACGAGAGCTGGATGTGGCATAAAGCTGGACACTTGAGACTGAGAGGTTTGGTGAGACTGGGTGAGCAAATGCAGACCCTTTAAAGCAATAATATGTGGCACCCATTCCATGTGTCCCAACTCTCCATGTGTAAGGGAATATTACTACAGCCATAACATTTACGGGAAACCTAGAGAATGGACACACTGTGAATACGAAAGGTTTCTAAAACTCAACATATAGTCCCTCTCCTTGTGCTCCAGTTTGACCTTCCAATGGCTTTACTATCAATCTCCCAACTTGGAGCGATAGCCCGTAAAACCTCCTGGTTCCCACAGGTTGCCAATTTGGCAGAGGATGAAAGGGAAGAGGGAGAACCAATGAGAGAGTAGCTGTTAGGCATTTGGACAGGTACATGTCACTTTAATTGCCCGGCAGGAAGTAGAATTAACCAATGTTTCAGCCACCCGCCGGGAACCAGTATAGGTTTTGCACCATAATTTTGTATTTGCTGTCAGCTCACAAAAACGAGTTGAAAAATGAAGCTCAGGGGCACAGCAATTTACAAACTGGCAGAGTAATAGAGGAAAACTATCGTCCAAAAATCTTCTGAGTGAAGGCAGAGAGGCGGACTTTAAAACGAGGCAGAATAGCAGGAAACAGATTTCAGGAGGTACGTTGGAATCACCTTTCAAGCACAGGAAGAGGGGCAAAACTTCGACAATGATGCACTTGGCCTAAAAGTGTGTATGCGTTTTCTCCTGAGTATATTCAGGAGAAAATGCATACGACATTTTTGGCCAAGCAAGCAAGCAGCAATGCAAATCTGCACTACAAAGAAGTTTCCCTTCCCACCGGTCAAAAGGGACATCCACAAAATGTGTAAAAACCAGAAAGGCAAGACAGGCCCTGGAGATCAGGGAGCCTATTTATGCTGATGGGCGGGATGTAAGTTGCCAACTGCCTCTCTAGAGGAGTGCATTGTGTTCCCTAACACAAGTAAACAACAGAGCTACACAGCCAAGGGCAGTTCCAGTCTAGGGAATATACCTTGGGAAAACTGAAAATCAATAAGACAGAGCCACCCTAAAATTTAGCGCTGCACTGCTTACAAGAACCTCAACTTGGGTACACCTTATGTATCCCAGGAAAGACAAAAATGGTTCAAGATATTGTGGTACTTACGTACGATGGAATATCGCTCAGCCATGAAATCAATGTCATAAGGCCAGTAGCAGTAAAAAGAGTGGATTCAGGTACGATGATTCTAAGTGAAATAAGTCACACAGAAAAAGAAACTTATCATAAGATATCACTTATGAAGGTCCTGTAAACATGGCTACACATGAACTGAGTTAGGAAAGATTACAGAGTAACTAACCTTATCATAAGTTATCACTCATAGCGGGAATGTATACATGACTACACATGAACTGAATGACAAACACAACAGAGTCACACATTTAGAAAACATCTTCTGCCTGCTTAATGGGAAAGCCGAGGTGGGGTGTTGCATAAAGCCACAGTTTTAAATTAGCACAGATACCGTTATATAAACCATGTATGTAATAGACAACACCGCCTCCCGGCACAATGAACTGGACTCAACACCCCCTATTCATTGCAGAGGAATATGTCTGACTCTAAGTATTTTAAAACATATGTATTCTCATGTCTCCATAAAGGAATCATGTCTGTGTATAACGGCATGAACACAGCACTGAAATTCAGTTAAACCCACTTATAAAAATAAATTTCAAAAGCAAAATGCAAAAACAGAGAGAAAGTCTTAAAAATTACGTTCAGGGCCTGTGATGCAAGCAAGATTGACCACCTTTACACCCACAGCTGGATGAGACATAAGACTGGACTCTTGGGGCTGACAAGATTGCTGAGGTTGTGTGAACAAAAGAACACCACTTAGAGCAATACTGTGTGCTACCCATTCTAGTGGTCCCAACTCTCCAGGTTTAAGGGAATCTTCCTCCAGTTAAAACATGCATGGGAAACCCAGTGGATGGTACACTGTGTAATTGGGAAAGTTTTCTAAAAGGTACCTCATTTTTCCTTTTGTCGTGCTCGGCTTCGCCATTCCATCTGCATTACTCAAAATCTCCCCACTTGGAGTGTCAGCGCCTTTACCCTCCTGTTATGCACAGTTTGCAAATTGTGCAGAGGATGAACAGGAAGAGGGGAAATAAATGAGAGATTAGCTGTAGGTGTTTGGATGGGCACATGTCACTCTACTTTCCCATCAGGAAGAATAATTAACCAAAGGCTCAGCCTGAAGCCCCAGAACAGGACTAGGGCCTAAAGCCATCCTGCGGTATTGCAGCCAGCTCACAAAGAGGCGAGTTGAAAAATGGAAATCAGGGGCACAGCAATTCACAAACTTACAGAATTATAAAGGACAACTATCATCCAGAAATATATTGAGGAAAGGCAGTGAAGAGGATTTGAATGCAAGGCAGAATTGAAGGAAACAGATTTCAAGAGGTAGATTGGAGTCATCTTTAAAGCACATGAAAAGCGACAGAATTTCGACAATGTTGCCCTTGGCTGAAAAGGGATTATGTGTATTTTCTTGAATATATTCGGGAAAAAATGCATATGAACTTTTTGGCTTAGCAAGCCATCAGGCATTGCAAATCCACACTACAGAGAAGTGTCCCTTACCTCCAGTCAAAAGGGCCATCCACAAATAGTGTAAAAACCACAAATGCAGGACAGGCCATGGAGAAAAGGGAGCCTGGTTAGGCCGATGGACAGGATGTAAATTTCCAACAGCCTCTCTGGAGAACTGTATGTTGTTTTCTAAAACAGAGCTACAGAGTATAGCACACTTCCACTCATGGGCGTGTATTTTGGGAAAACTAAAAACCCACAACACACAGCCAGCCCAAAATTTAGGGCTGCTCTGTTTACAAGAACCTCGATTTCAGTACACTTTATATATCCCAGGAAAGGAAAAAAAAATGGATATAGATGTTGTGGTACTTATATACAAAGGAAAGTCACTCAGACATAAAATCAATGTCATAAGGCCAATAGCAGCATAATGAGTGGCTTTAGGTACGATGATGCTAAGTGAAATGAGCCACAAAGAAAAAGAAACTTATTGTAATATATCACTTATAGAGGAAATGTAAACATGGCTACACATGAACTAAATTTCAAAACAGAACAGAGTTACACATTTAGAAAACACACTTATGCCTCCTTAAGGGGAAAGGTGACGTGGGGTGATGTGTAAAAGCAGAGTTTGAAATTAGCACAGATCCCATTCCATATACCAAATATGTAATAGACAAGACCTACTCCTTTCTCAATGAACTGGACACAAAACACCCTATTCACTGAAGAGGAATATATCTGACTGGTAATAACCTTGAAACCTATGTATTTATATGTCTCCATAATGGAATCAAGTGTATGTAGATTGGCATAAACACAGATCAATGGAACAGGACAGAAAGCCCAGAGATAAACCTACATACCTATGGCTATCTTATCTATGACAAAGGAGCTAAGGATATACAATGGAGAAAAGACAGTCTCTTCAGTAATTGGTGCTGGAAAAACTGGACCCCTACACATAAAAGAATGAAATTAGAACACTCCATAACACCATACACAAAAATAGACTCTATATTGATTAGAGATCTAAATATAAGACCAGACACTATAAAACACTTAGAGGAAACCATAGGCAGAACACTCTATGACATAAATCACAGCAAGATCCTTTTGGACCCACCTCCTAGAGAAATGGAAATAAAAACAGAAATCAACAAATGGGACCTAATGAAACTTAAAAGCTTTTACACAGTACAGGAAAACATAAACAAGATGCAAAAACAACCCTCAGAATGGGAGAAAATATTTTCAAATGAAGCAATTGACAAAGGATTAATCTCCTAACTTTACAAGCACCTCATGTAGCTCAATATCACAAAAACAAACAACCCAATCCAAAAATGGGCAGAAGACCTAAATAGCCATTTCTCCAAAGAAGATATACAGATTACCAAGAAACACATAAAAGGATATTGAACATTACTAATCATTAGAGAAATGCAAATCAAAACTACCCTGAGGTATCACCTCACAGCAGTCAGAGTGGCAATCATCAAAAAAATCTACAAAACAATAAACGCTGGAGAGGCCTTTATTGGAGAAAAGGGAACACACTTGCACTGTGGGTGGGAATGTAAATTGATATGGGCTCTAGGGAGAAGAGTACGGAGGTTCCTTTAAATAACTAACAATAGAAGTACCATATGACAGAGCAATCCAACTACTGGGCATTTGCCTTGTGAAAATCAAAATTCAAAAATAGTTATGTACAAAAATGTTCATTGCAGCTCTATTTGCATTAGCCAGGACATGGAAGCAACCTAAGTGTCCATCGACAGATGAATGGGTAAAGAACATCTGGCACATATATACAATCAAATATTACTCAACCATAAAAAGAAGCAAAACTGAGTTATTTGTACTGAGGTGGATGGACTTAGAATCTGTCCTACACAGTGAAGTAAGTCAGAAGGGAAAAACAAATACTGTATGTTAACAGAGATATATGGAATCTAATGAAGAAAAAAAAAGATTTTGAAGAACCTAGTGGCAGGACAGGATTAAGGACACAGACATAGAGAAAGGACTTGAGGACACCGGAAGGGGGATGGGTAAGCTGGGACGAAGTGAGAGAGTGGCATGGACATAAATACATTACCAAATGTAACACCGATAGCTACTGAGAATCAGCCACATAGAACAGGGAGATCAGCTTGGTGCTTTGTGACCACATAAAGGGGTGGGATATGGAGTGTGGGAGGGAGATGCAAGAGGGAGGGGATCTGGTGATATTTGTATATGTATAGCTGATTCACTTTGTTATATGGCCGAAACGAACACTCCATTGTAAAGCAATTATACTTCAATAAACGTGTAAAAGGAAAAAAAAAAGCCCAAGGATAAACATACACACTTATGGTCAACTAATCTATGACAAAGGAGGCAAGACTATACAATGGAGATAAGACAGTCTCTTCAATCATTGGTGCTGGGAAATATGGAGAGCTACATGTAAAAGAATGAAATTAGAACACTCCCCAACACCATACATAAAAATATATTCAAAATGGATTAGAGACCTTAATGTAAGACCAGACAGTATAAAACTCTGAGAGGAAAACTTACGAAGGATACTCTGACGTAAATCACAGCAAGATCTTTTTTGATCCACCTCCTATAGTAATGAAATAAAAAAGAAAACTAAACAGATGGGACCTAATGAAACGTAAAAGCTTTTGCAAAGCAAAGGAAACTACAAACAAGACGAAAAGACAACCCTCAGAATGGCAGAAAATATTTGCAAACGAATCAATGGACAAATGATTAATCTCCAATATATATAAACAGCTCATGCAGCTCAATAGTAATAAAACAAACAATCCAATACAAAAATGGAAGATCTAAATAGACATTTCTTCCAAGAAGACATAGAGATGGCCAATACACACATGAAAATCTGCTGAACATCACTAATTATTAGAGAAATGGAAATCGAAACTACAATGAGGTATCACGGCACACCTGTTAGAATGGGCATCACCAGAAAATCTACAAACAACAAATGCTGGAGAGGGTGTGGAGAAAAGGAACCTTCTTCCACTATTGTTGGGAATGTAAATCGATACAGTCTCTATGGAGAACAGTATGGAGGTTCCTTAAAAAACTAAAAATAGAATTACCATATAATCCAGCAATCCCACTACTGGGCATATACCCAGAGAAAACCATAAATCAAAAAGACACATTCACCACAATGTTCACTGCAGCACTATTTACAATAGACAGGTAATGAAAGCAACCTAAGTGCCCACAGACAGATGAATGGATAAAGACGTGGTACATATATACAACGGAATATTACTCAGCCATACATAGGAATGAAATTGGGTCATTTGTAGAGACCTCGATGGATCTAGAGACTGTCATACAGAGTGAAGTAATTCAGAAAGAGAAAAACAAATATTGTATATTAATGCATATATGTGGAACCTAGAAAAATGGTACAGATGAACCAGTTTGCAGGGCAGAGATAGAGACAGATGTAGAGAACAAACATATGGACACCAAGGAGGGAACGCCATGTGAGGGTGGTGGTGGGATGGATTGGGAGACTGGGATTCAGATGTGCACACTTATATGTATAAAATACATATCCAATAAGAACCTGCTGTATAAAAGAAATAAATTTAAAAAAAATAAAAATAAATAAATAACATTTAATAAAATAAAAAAGAAAAAAAGTTTTTCCCTTCACATAGACGTCTTTATATTAATGCATTATTTCCATGTTTATATCTCCAAATTTAAAAAAAGAGGAATAAATAAAATCTAACTTGAACCAAAAAGAAAAAAAAAGAAAGAAAAAAAACAGAACTCACCAGTTATACAGAGGAAAATCGTATCAGGGCACTTGCTCCAGTGGTAAAAAATTCTTAAGTTGGTCAGAGGTGGGAAATCGTCTCCGATGCCGTAAGCAGCGCTCTCCCCCACAAGGAGCATCCTCATTGCAAAGCTGGGGAACTGTGTCGAGGCGTCTGTGAGTAAATGTGAGCTGAGCCCCAGTCCTGCTGCAGCTGAACTCTTCCCACCCTTTCCAGGTAAAACACCTGAATATGTACAAGCACTTGCAAGGCTAGAGGAAGAGCTGTGGAGCGACACTAGCGAGAGCACGAAGGCCGACTTGGTGCCTGCAGGCCAGTCAGGATGGTCTTGGCCCCAGATGCTCTTCTGGAAGCTTTTCATTTCCCTGCCTGAGATACCCCTCCTGCCACAGCCCCCACTGCTTTTTTACTTCCTCACCTCTGCCTGGGGAGAAATTCCAGTGGCAGTTATGGGTGACACATCATCTTCTTTAGCAGGTGGCAGCCTGGCAACTCCTGAAGAAAGTCCAGCAGAGCCCCACTCACACTGGGCCACCCACAAAGCCACGGCCCCTCACTCCCTCCCACCACCCCAGCCCCGAAACTGCTGACGGGGCAGAGAATATGGCGTCAGGCACAGCTACAGGGGCTCTTGCTGACTGGAGAGGTGTTTATATTGACCTCAACCCAGGCACACCTGTGGGGGAGGGCTGGCAGGCAGTGTCAGGCTGCCCAAATCAGCCAATCCTCACCCCTCAGGGGCTCACAGTTGCAGAAAATGAACCTTGCTAAACGGGTCAGTCCCAAGGAACAGGTGTGGGCCTTGAGAGTCAGGATAGACAAGGGGCTGCAGCTGCCGCTTGTTTTCTTATCATTTTATCTGGTCCATGAGTGGAAAACAACTTCAAGAAGACCCTATCCTAATGAGAGGAACCCAGGAGTCAGGGAGAGGAGTGATGGTGGGTGGAGACAGAGGCCTGGAGCCCTGGCTGCAGTGGAAGTGTCTGGAAGACCAGGCAGAGAGAGGATGCACAGAGTGATAGCCAGGGTCACAGACCTGTCAAAGCTGCTGTTTGTTAGTTCAAGTCCTGCTCTGAGGTGTTCTGTGTCAGCTGTGAGTGACAGGTGAGCTGGGGGTTCTCTGCAAGGTGGGCTATGTGCACAGTTCCTGTGTGTCCAGCCCTGCTGGGGTACCTGCCCAAGGGAGCTCCGTATCCTGGGAGGGGCCTGACTATGAGAGCCCCATGGGCTGCTGGGTAGCTGCACAGGTGATCTCCATACCCTGGGAGGTACTTGAACACGAGAGCCCCGTGGGCTGTGGGGTGCGGGATGCAGCCCAGGTGAGCTCAATATCCTGGGATTGGCCTGACCACGAGAAACCCATGGGCTGCTGGAGACCTGGTAAAGGACATCAGCACAGTCAGTGAAGCCACTGAGGATATACATCCAGTAGCTCCTATTTCCTACACCCTGCTGCTCATTCTACCATCCACCAGGCCATGGCATTTTGTATTACACTTCAATGATGCCTTCTTCTGTATTCCATTCATCTCAGAGTCACAAGAATTTTTGGCTTGTGTGTGGCAGGACACAACATGCAACACGAGCAATAATGCTTGGCCGTCCTACCACAATGGTTCAAAAATCCCCACACCATCATTGGGGAAATGTCCTTTAAAAACCTAAACGTTCTACCTCTGTAAAAGGGAACCCTCCTTCAATATGCAGATGACATTCTGATTGCCAGGCCTACTAAAGATGCCTCGGAACTACCTAGCCAAGAAAGGATAGAAGGTGTCCAAGAAAAAGGCTCAAATATCACAGGCTCAGGTGACTTGCCTGGGCTTCATTCTCACAGATATTTGGAGAAACGCATCCCAGGATAGGGAAGAAGCCATTTGCAGCCTTACCTCTTCTAAAACTAGAAGACAGCTTAAGGGTTCCTGGGGAGGCCAAGGTTTTCTGCATCTGGATCCCTAACTACAGTCTAATAGCTGGGCCTCTACATGAAACACTGACACGAAAAGATGATGACCCTTTTGAATAGAATCCAGAAGCAGCCTTTCAAGAATGGAAAGAGCAGTCAGTTCAGATCCTTGTCCAGGAACTCGCTAATTTAGCTAAACCCTTTGACCTTTACATACCCAGTCAAAGGTTAATCGCCCTTGGAGCCTTAGTGCAAAAACTGGGACCACTTGAAATGGAGCAACACAAGAATGCCCTTCAGGTATGATAAACTATGGTCACCAAGGGCTTTGCCCACCGACTCATCAGGCCAGTATACTGGGGTATTTAAAAAGATGGAAATCAGCAGCCCACAAGGCCAGCTCCCTCCTAAGGGAATAGGAACAGACGTTGTGATCCTAACCACCAATCATGTCCTGAAGTTGCAGGGGTCGCTCTGTGGACACAGTGACCTCGAGTGAGGAGGCCCTCCAACTCCAACCTCCAGAGAGACAAATGGGGGCAACAGGACCCCAAGATGACTCGTGTGACCATCACTTGACCTGGAGTTTCTCTCAGAAAACAACAAGACTGTGCCCCGAAAGAGCAGACTACTGCTTGCAGGACTTACTGCACCCAGAGGGGAGCTAATAAGCTTGGCGCGGGAAAAGTATATCACGCTTTCACCATAGAAAACCCTACAGACACCGCGGTGATGGTGGCCAATATGACCGGCTGGACTGCTGGCTACTTCTAAAGGCCGTTGACTCAGTGGACGTCATGGTCCTGGATCACCACTGACCCTGGACTGTCTGGGTGTTGCACAGGCAGGGCTCTGACACATGGTGCTGTTTGTACATTAATTCAGGGACCTAATTAAAGAAAGCACAGACTACTGGTCAGAGCATCTAGGCTGGCAAAAAACGTCAGCCTAATGTCACCGAACAAATGTGGGGTGGGGTGAAACCTGCCACCACAGCATCTCTGTGCATCTCTTTCCTGGACCCTTAAAGGTCATTAGAATCTATAACACTTCCAATGCTGGTGCTCAGGCGGACGAGAAGTGAGGCAGGAGGCATTGGGACAATCAACCTCACCTGGAGGCTGGTGGGGAGACGTTTTGCCCCTCCCCCAAGGTATCAGGGCTGCCACCACAGCATGAAGCAGTTACAAAAGAGGGGTCTGCACCCTCAACACCCGAAGAATGAGGAACGGAACAAAAAGCAGAGGAGGTGTTCGTCTCTGGCAACGTTCATTAAAAATTCCTGGGAGATAAAAAGAGAATCTGGGCAATAAAATAAAGTCTAACCTGTTTTTCCTTTGTGCTTTGTCTAATTTCACATGCTCCTAAGGTTCCGCAGGCAGAGGACCCACACCCGGCACTTCAGACCCGACTTCCTAGTGCAGAATGGCTGGGTCGACACCTCAGCTAGCGGAGTCCCACGCAGACTGCACAGCATAGAGCCTGAGCTGCAGCCAACCCAGCCCTCGAGAGCTCCATCCCCTAACTCCCACTGACGCTGCTGGGATCCCTACTCAGCATCCCAGCCCACAGCCCGTGGGGGAGTGCACACTCTCACCTCTCCATTCGGTTTTCAAAATAATGTTTCCTTTGCTTCTGAACCAAACTCACTCTTGATCTGTTGGCTGCAATGACACTGGGCACGGGGACTCCTGTTGGGGTCCCCTCTGGATGATCAGTAACAGAAATTGAGAACTTTGTAACTTCATTGAACAGATGTGTGAGCCAAACTGTAGTTAACATAGAGCAGTGTATAATGCTCGGGTAAAACAAGATTCTTCTAAGACTTACATTTGATATTTCCATCACTTTACTATAAGCAAGTTCAGTGAAGACGTCTGTCTTATTTGTCAGGTCAACATTAGAGAAATGAAGTGATTTATTTCCATGGATGTACATCGAATACTCTTGGCTGAAGCTTCAATCTTGTTTTGAATGCTTTTCCATTGAAAAGGATACCTCTCTTTCAGCTCCCCCATTTCTGAGAAGTATAAAATCTTATAATTTATTATTACCAAAGGGGAAAGGTAGGAGAAGGGATAAATTAACAGTTTGGGATTAACACATACACACTGCTATGTATAAAATAGATCATCAACAAGGAACTACTGTATAGCACAGGGAACTACACTGAATATTTTGCAATAACCTATAAGGGGAAATAATCTGAAAAAGAATCGATATTTTTATTGACATCATCTATCAATGACAGATAAAATGTAACCTAAGCAAGGCCGATGGTGAGCGCTTCTGAACCTGAAGATTTCAATCATCTAAAGTTTGGGCTCTGCCTATTTCCCAAGGCCCTTAATGGACATATGTGTAGCCGTAGCTTAAAAATTCCCCAGTTTGGGGTTCAGGGAGGCACTGATTTGGAAAAAAATCCCTGGTGTTCTCCTTCCATGCACAGGACCCTTCCTACAGCTAAAACATGCCTGTCACACCTAGAGGATGGTACACCGTTTGATCGGAAAGAGTTTGGAAAAGGCACCTCATCTCCTCATCGCCTGGTGCTCGGGTTCACCCCTCCAGCATCTTTCCTAACAATCTCCTCACTTGGGGATATCAGCACCGTCAACGTCCTGTTGCACACAGTTTGGAATTTGTCCAGAGGATGAAGCGGAAGGATGAGAAAAATTTAGAGACAAGTCTTAGGTCTTCGGACAGGCACATGCCACTCTAATTTCCAATCCGGAAGACAAATTCATCAAAGGCTAGAATTGCCCACAGAAAGAGAATAGGGCTAGAGGAAATCCTGCTGTTTTGTGTCGAGTTTCCAAAAACACAAGTTGAAACTGGAACACAGGGGCACTAAAATTCATGAAACTGCAGAGTTGAAAATATCTATTATTGAAAAATGTCTTGAGGTAAGTCACAGAAAAGGACTTGTAAGCAAGGGAGAGTGGCAGGTATCAGATTTGAAGAGGTAGAAAGGTCTCCCCATTAAAGCACAAGAAAAGGGGCTGAACATCGCCAATGATGCAGTTGGCCCAAAAGGGCGTATGCATTTTTTTCTGAATATATTCAAGTAAAGGCCATTCACACTTTTTATCCAACCAAACAGGTGGGCACTGGAAATCAATACTACAAAATGTATCACTTCACATCAGTCAGAAGGGTCATCCACATAAAGTGTAAACACGAGAAATGCAGGACAGGGTGAGGAGAAAAGGGAGCCCTGTGAGGCTGATAGTGGAAATGTAATTTGCCAACGGCCACTCTGGAGAAGTGTATTGTGTTTGCTAAAACATCTGAAAACTGAGCTACAGAGCATAGGGCACTTGCACTCATGGGCGTATACCTTGGGAAAAACAAAAAATGACAGAAAACAGGCACTCCAACGTTTACCACCTCTCTGTTAAAAAGGGCCTCCACTTGGATATAAACTAAATGTCCCTGGAAGGATAAAATGGATAAAAGAGATGGGGTACTTATGTAGAGTGGAATATTACTCATCCAGAAATCAATGAAATAAGGCCAGTTGGAACAACTCTGGAGGAGTTACATACGATCATTCTAAGTGACACATGTCGAAAGAAAAAGACACATATCATAAGATGTCACTTAAAGGTGGAATCAAAAATGGCTACACATGAAATAAACTACAAAACAGAAACATAGTCAAATATGTAGAAAATAGACATAAGGCTGCTAAATGGGAAAGGTGGGGAATGGTGAGGTATTATCCAGGAGGTTGAAATTAGCAAAGATACCATTCCAAGTACCGAATTGAATAACTGGCAAGGCCTACACGGTACCTCAAAGAACTGCACTCAGTCCACTCAAGTCACTGGACAATAATACATATGACTCGTAAGCATCTGAGAAAGAATTTATTGTTGTCTCACAGTACATGAATCAAGTGGATGTACAGCAGCAAAAAACAGAGCTTTGAAAATCAGCTGTAACCAATATAAAAATAAATTTAAAAATATTTATAAAAACAGTGAGACAGACAAAAATTCTTACAACTTTTGTTGAAGGGTTACGATGTAACATGGATGGAACACATGTAGACCCACAGCAGGATGATATATAAGGCTGGAAGCTATGCACGCTAAGAGATGTTAGAGAGGCTGGGTGAGGAAATGCAGACCTTTTAAAGTAATACTGCCTGGTACCCATTCCATGGGTCCCAAATCTGCACTTTCAAGGGAATCTTCTGACAGTGAAAACATGCCTGGGAAACCGAGATGAATGTACACCGTGTGCTCAGGAGAGGTGTCTAAAATGCACCTCATTTTTGATCTCCTCGTGCTGGGGTTCGCCATTCCAGCGACATTACTAACAATCTCCCAACTTGGAGAATCAGCACCTTTAACCTCCTGTTTCACACAGTTTGCAATTTTTGCAGAGGATAAATGGGAAGAGGAGGAACCAATAAGAGATAAGCTGTAGTAGTTTTGACAGGCACATGTCACTCTAATTTCCCATTAGGAAGAAGAATTAACCAAAGGCTCAGCCTGCCTCCCCAGAACCAGAATAGGGCCGGAATCAATCCAATGGTTTGGCGGTCAGCTCACAAAAAAAGCGAGTTGCACAATGGAGCTCAGGAGCAGACAATTCAAAGACCTGCAAAGATATAAATGATAACCAACGTCCAAAAATATATTCAGGTAAGGCAACGAAGAGGTTCTGAATGAGAGGCAGAATTGCAGGAAACATTTTTCAAAAGGTAGATTGTACTCACCTTTAAAGCATATGAAAAGCAGCAGAATTTCTAAAATGATGCAGTTGGGCTAAAGGGTGTATGCGTTTGTTTCGTGAATATCTTCAGGAAAAAAACACATACAGAGTTTTTGGCCAACCAAGCAAGAGGGAAATGCAAATCCGCACAATAAAGAAGTCTCAATTTCCACTGCTCAGAAAGTCCATCCAAAAAATGTGTACAAATCAAAAATGCAGGAGAGGCCATGGAAAACAGGGAGACTAGTCACGCTGATGGGTGGGGTATAAATATCCAAGAGCTACTCTGAAGAAGTGTATGCTGTTTCCTAAAACATCTAAAATACAAAGCCCCCGATCAAAGGGGACTTCAACTCATGGACATATAACTTGGGAAGACTAAATATCAACAAGACACAGGCACCCCAAAGTTTAGGGCTGCTCTGCATACAAGAACCTCAACTTCGGTACACCTAAAGTATCCCAGGAAAAAGAGAAATGCATAAAGAACTTGTGGTAATTTTGTACAACGGAATATCACTCAGACGTGAAATCAATGTCATAAGACCAGTAGCAGCATAATGAGAGGATTTAGGTATGATGATTCTAAGGGAAATTAGTCACACAGAAAAAGAATCTTATCATAAGATATCACTTACAGAGGGAATGTCAACATCACAACACATGAACTGAATTAGGAAAGAGAGCAGCGTCTCACATTTAGAAAACACTCTTATGCCTCCTTAAGGGGAAAGGAGAGGTGGGGTGATGCATAAAACCAGAGTTTGATATTAGCACAGGTACCATTCCATAAACCAAATACAGAATAGACAAGACCTACACCTTCCTCAGTGAACGGGACTCAAAACCCCTATTCCCCACAGAGGAATATATCTGATTAGTAAGAGTCTTAAAACCTATGTACTGATATGCCTCTGTTAGGGAATCAAGTGTGTCTAGACCGGCATATACACGTCAGTGAAATCAGCTTAACCCCATTATAAAAATGAATTTCAAAAACAAAACAAAAAACGGCGAAATTCTTACACAATTCCTTCAGGGGTTCTGATGAAACCTAGAATGACCCTATCTGCAAAGACAGCTGGATGAGACATAAGGCTGGACACTTGGGACTGAGAGGACTGGTGAGATTGGGAGAGAAAATGCAGACCCTTTAAAGTAGTAATGCATGCCACCATTCCATGGCTCCCAAATTTCCAGGTAGAAGGGAATATCACTACAGTTATAACATGTATGGGAAACCTAGAGAATGGACACCCTGTGATGGCGAAACGTTTCTGAAAGTCTCCTACTTTTTCCTCTCCTTGTGCTCCAGTGTGGCATTCCAACTACTTTACTATCAATCTCCCAACTTAGGAGAGTCATCCCCTATAACCTCCTGGTTCGCACAGTTTGCTAATTGTGCAGAGGATGAAAGGGAAGAGGGAGAACCAATCAGAGAGTAGATGTAGGCCTTTGGACGGACACATGTCACTCTAAATTCCCGTCAGGAAGAAGAATTAACCAAAGCCTCAGCCACCCACAGGGAACCAGTATAGCCACCCCTGGAACCAGTATAGTTCCTGAAGCAAAATTGTGGATTTGCGGTCAGCTCCCAATAATGGGATTTGAAAATTGGAGCTCAGGGGCAAAGCAAATCAAAAACCTGCAGAGTTATAAAGGACTACTCTCTTCCAAAAATCTGTTGAGGGAAGGCAACAAAGCGGACTTGAAAATGAGGCAGAATTGCACAAAACATATTTCAAGAGGTAAATTGGAATCACCTTTAAAGCACAGGAAAGGCATCACAACTTTGAGAATGATGCACTTGGCCAAAAACAGCGTATGACTTTTCTCCTAAATATATGCAGGAGAAAAGGCATAGGCCCTTTTTGGCCAATCAAGCAAGCGCACAATGCAAATCCACACTACAAAGAATTGTCGCTTCCCACCGGTCAAACAGGGCATCCGAAAATCTGTAAAAACTAGAAAGGCAAGATAGAGATGACAAGGTCATAAAGCAATATGATCACAAGGGTCATGGAGGATTGTGATGACAAGCACATGGAGCATTGTGATGACAAGATTATGTATCATTTTGCTGACAAAGGCATTGTGATGACAAGGTTCATGGAGCACTGTGATGACAAGCGTCATGGAGCACTGTGATTAAAGGGTTCATGGAGCATTGGGATGACAAGTGCATGGAGCATTTTGATGACAAGCGTCCCAGATCATTGTGTTGTCAGGGTTCATGGAGCATTGTCATGACAGTGGTCATGGAGCATTGTTATGACAGAGGTCATGGAGCATTGTGATGAGAACATCATGGAGCATTGGGCTGAAAATGTTCATGGAGTATTGTGATGACAGGGGTCAAGGAGCATTGTGATGACAAGGTACTGGAGCACTGTGATGAGAAGACCATGGAGCCATGTGATGACAAGTCTCATGGAGCATTCTGATGAAAAGGGTCATGGAGCATTGTGATTACAGGGGTCTTGGAGCATTGTGATGACAATGGCATTGAACATTGGGATGAGAATGTCATGGAGCGTTCTGATGACATGCATCATGGAGCTTTGTGATGACAAGGGCATGGAGCATTGTGATTATAGTGGTCTTGGAGCACTGTGAGGAAAAGGGCATTTAACATTGTGATGAAAAAGGCATGGAGCCTTGTCATGACAGGGTTCAAGGAGCATACTGATGACAAGTGTCAGGGACCATTGTGATGACAAGGGTATTGAGCATTGTGATGACAAATGTCATGGAGCATTGTGATTAGAAGACCATGGATAATTGTGATGACTTGCGTTATGGGGAGCTGTGATGATAAGTGTTATAGAATATTGTGATCACAAGGATTTGGAGCATTGTGATGACAGAGGTCATAGAGCATTTTGATTTCATTGGGATGACAATAGCATGAAGCATTATGATGATGCACATTGGTGCACTGTGATGACAGCGTTCATGGAGCATTGAGATGAAAAGGGGCATGGAGCATTATGATTAGAGGAGTCTTGGATCATTGTGATGAAAAGGGCATGGAACATTGATCTGAGATGTTTCATGGATTACTGTGATGAGAGGGGGCAAGGAGCATTGAGATAACAACGGCACGGAACACTGTGATACATGGTTCATGGAGGATTGTAATGACAAGCGCATGGAGCATTGTGAGAAGAATGGCATCGAGCATTGTGATGAAAAGCATCATGGATACTGTGATGACAAGGGCTTGGAACGATGTGATGAGAGGTGTTTGGAGCATTGTGATGACAATGGCATGGAGCATTGTGATGCCAAGGGTCATGGAGTTTTGTGATGACAACGGTCATGGAGCATTTTGATGACAAGTGTGTGGTGAATTCTCTTGTGAAGGGCAGGGAGCATTGTGATGACAGGGTCATGGAGCAATTTGATGAAAAGTGTCATGGAACATTTTGATGACAGGGGTTATGGAACATTGTGATGTCAGGAGTCATGGAACATTTTCATGATGGAGTTGTGGACCACTGTGATGACAGGGGAGTGGGTGTATTGTGATGACTAGTGAGGGAACATTTTGATATCATTTGTGAGAGAGCATTTTGATAAGAAGTGCATGGAGCATTGTGATGACAAGTTTTATGGAGCATTGTGATGACAAGGTTGTGGAGCATTGTTATGACAAGCACATGGCGCATTGTGATGACATGGGTCATGGATCCCTGTGCTGACAAAGTCATGGAGCATTGTGATGAGAAGGGTCAACGAGCATTGTGATGAAAATTTCATGGAGCATTTTGGTGACAAAGGTCACAGAGCCTTGTGATGACGAGGGCATGGACCATTGTGATGACAAAGGTCATGAAGCATTGTGATGACTGGAGTCATGGAGCATTGTGATGACAGGGTTCATAGAGCATTGTGATGAAAAGGCAATGATCATTGTGATGACAGGGGCATGGAGCATTGGCCTGACATGTTTCATGGATTATTGTGATGACAGTGGGCATGGTGCAATGTGATGACAAAGGCATGGAGCATTGTGATGAGAAGGTCATGGAGTATTTTGAAGACAGGTCTCAGGGAGCATTGTGATGACATATGTCATGGTCCATTGCGATAACAATGGAATGGAACATTGTGATGCCAAGTGTCATGGAGGATTGTGATGACAAATGTAATGGAGCATTTTGATGACAAGGGACATGGAGCATTGTGATGACAAGGGCATGGAGCATTGTGATGACAAGGGCCATTGAGAATTTTGATGACAAGTTCATGAAGCATTGTGATGAGAAGCACATGGAGCTTCCTATGACAGGGGTGATGGAGCATTGCGATGAAAAGTGCATAGAGAATTGTGATGACAAATCATGTAACACGGTGATGAGAACTGTCATGGAGCATAGTGATGCCAAGAACGAAGAGAATTGTGATGACAGAGGACATGGAGCATTGTGATGACCAGGGCATGGAGCATTGTGATGACCAGGGAATGGAGCATTGTGATGGCAACACCGTGGAGCATTGTGATGATGAGCGTCATGGAGCACTGTAATGACAAGGGGAATGGAGCATTTTGATGACAAGGGCGTAGAGCATTGTGATGAGAAGACCATGGATAATTGTGATGACGAGCGTCATGGAGAACAGTAATGACAAGGAGTATGGAGCATTGTGATGACAGTGGCCATGGAGCATTCTGATGACAAGCTTGTGGAGTATTGTGATGACAATGGCATGGAGCATTGTGATGAAAAGGGCAGGGAGCATTGTGATGAAAAAGGCATGAAGCCATTTCATGACAGGTTTCAAGGAGCATTCTGAAGACAAGTGTCAGGGAACATAGTGATGACAAGTGTTTTGAGAATTGTGATGAAAAAGATCATGGAGGATTTTGACGAAAAGGACATGGAGTATTGTGATGACAGGCATCATGGAGCGTTGTGATGACAAGGGTTATGGAACATTGTGATCCCAAGGGTTTGGCGAATTGTGATGAAAAAGATCATGGAGCATTTTGACGAAAAGGACATGGAGTATTGTCATGACAGGCATCATGGAGCGTTGTGATGACAAGTGTTATGGAACATTGTGATCACAAGTGTTTGGAGCATTGTGATGATAGAAGTCATGGATCATTTTGTTTTCAAGGAGCATGGAGCATTGGGATGACAAGGGCATGAAGCAATGTGATCCCAAGGTTCATGGAGGAGTGTGATGACAATGGTAAGGGAGTATTGTGATGACAAGCAAATGGAGCATTTTGATGACAAGGTCATGTAGCATTTTGCTGACACAGGCATGGAGCATTGTGATGATAAGGGTCATAGAGCACTGTGATGAGAAGCATCACGGATCATTGTGATTACAGGGGTCATGGAGCATTGGGATGACAAGGTCATGGATCATTGTGATGACAACGGTTATGGAGCATTGGGCTGAAAATGTTCATGGAGCATTGTGATGACTAGGGAATGGAGCACTGTGATGACAAGAGTCCCGGATCATTGTGTTTTCAGGGGTCATGGAGCGTTGTGATGACAGTGGTCAAGGAGCATTGTGATGATAGGGATTATGAAGCATTGTGATGAGAAGTTCCTGGAGAATTGGACTGAAAATGTTCAGGAAGTATTGTGAGGACAGGGGTCATGGAGCATTGTGATGACAAGGGAATGGAGCACTGTGATGAAAAGTTCCTGGAGAATTGTGATGAGAAGACCATGGAGCCTTGTAATAACATGTCTCATGGAGCATTCTGATGAAAAGGGGCATGAAGTATTGTGATTACAGGGGTCTTGGGGCACTGTGATGACAAGGGCATGGAGCATTGTGATTACTGGTGTCTTGGAGCATTGTGATGAAATTGGCATGGATCATTGTTATGAAAATGGTATGGAGCCTTGTCATGACAGGGTTCAAGGAGCATACTGATGACAAGTGTCAGGGAGCATTGTGATGACAAGTGTATAGAGCACTGTGATGACAAAGGTCATGGAGCACTGTGATGAGAAGACCATGGATAAAAGTGATGATGAGCGTCATGGGACATTTTGATGATAAGTGTTATGGAACATTGTGATCAAAAGGATTTGGAGCATTGTGATGAGATAGATCATCAAATATTTTGATTTCATTGTGATGACAATAGCCTGAAGCATTATGATGATGGGCATGGTGCATTTTGATGACAGGGTTCATGGAGCATTGAGATGCAAATGTGCATGTAGCATTGTGATTAGAGGGTTCATGGAGTTTTGTGATGACAATGGCATGGAGCATTGAGATGCCAAGGGTCATGGATCCTTGTGATGACAAAGGTCATGGAGCATTTTGATGACAAGGGCGTGGTACATTGTGATGAGAAGGGCAGGGAGTATTGTGATGACAGGGTTATAGAGCAATTTGATGAAAAGGGTCATGGAATATTTTGATGACAGGTGTTATGGAACATTGTGATGTCAGGGGTCATTGAGCATTTTGAGGAAAATTGTTATGGAGCATTTTGATGACAGGGGTTATGGAACATTGTGATGTCAGGGGTCATCGAACTTTGTGATGATATGTGCATGTAGCATTGCAAAACAGAAGTCATGGAATATTGTGATGACAGGGGTGAGGGAGTATTGTGATGAATAGTGATGTAACATTTTGATATCAGTGTTGAGAGAGCATTTTGATGAGAAGTGCATGGAGAATTGTGATGACAAGTTTTTTGGAGCATTGTGGTGACAAGATTGTGGAGCACTATGATGAAAAGTGCAGGGTGCATTGTGATGACATGGGTCATGGAGCATTGTGGTGAGAAAGGCATAGAGCATTGTGATGACAAGGGTCAAAGAGCATTGTGATGAAAATTTCATGGAGCATTGTGGTTAAATATGTCACAGAGACTGCTGATGACGAGGGCATGGACCATTGTGATGACAAATGTCATGAAGCATTGTGATGAATGGAGGCATGGAGCATTGTGATGACAGGGGTCATGGACCTTTGTGATAACAAGGGCATGGAGCATTGTGATGTCAAGGGAATGGAGCATTGGTCTAATAAGTTTCATGGATTATTGTGATGAGAGTGGGCATAGAGCATTGTGATGATAAGGGCATGGAACACTGTGATACATGGGTCATGAAGGATTATAATGACAAGGTCATGGGGCATTGTGATGAGAAGGGCATAGAGCATTTTGATGACAAGTGTCATGGAGCTTTGTGATGACAAGGGCATGGAGCAATGTGATGAGAGGGTTCATGGAGCACTGTGATGTCAATGACATGGAGCATTGTTATGCCAAGCGTCATGGCGCTTTGTGATGACAAATGTCATGGAGCATTTTGATGACAAGTGCATGGTGCATTGTGATGATAAGGGCAGGGAATATTTTGATGACAGGGTCATGCAGCAATATGATGGAAAGTGTATTGGAACATTTTGATGACAGGGGTTATAGAATATTGTGATGTCAGGGGTCATGGAACATTGTGATGATAAAGGGATGTAGCATTGTGATGACAGGGGTCATGGGACATTGTGATTACAGTAGTAAGGGAGTATTGTGACAACTAGTGATGGAACACTGTGATATCTCTGGTGAGAGAGCATTTTGAAGAGAAGTGTATGGTGCTTTGTGATTACAAGGTTTATGGAGCATTGCAATGACAATATTCTGGACCGTTGTGATGAAAAGCGAATGGCACATTGTCATGACAAGGGTCATGGAACATTTTTCAGACAAAGTCATGGAGCATTTTGATGAAAATGGTCACGGAGCATTGTGATGAAAACGGAATGGGGAATTGTCATGAAAAAGGCATGGAGCCTTTTTGTGACAGGGTTCAAAGAGCATTCTGATGACAAGTGTCAGGGAGCATTGTGATGACAAGTGTACTGAGCATTGTGATGACAAATGTCATGGAGCACTGTGATGAAAAGGGCATGGAATTTTGTGATGACAGGCATCATGGAACATTGTGATGACAAGTGTTATGGAACACTGGGATCACAAGGGATTGGAGCACTGTGATGACAGAGGACATGGATCATTTTGATTTCAAGGAGCATGGAGCATTGTGATGACAAGGGCATGAAGCAATATGCTCTCAAGGTTCATGGAGGATTGTGATGACAATGGAAATGGAGTATTGTGATGACAAGCGCATAGAGCATTGTAATGACAAGGTCATGTAGCATTTTGCTGACAAAGTCATGGAGCATTGTGATGACAGGTGTCATGGAGCACTGTGATGAAAAGCCCACGGAACATCGTGATGGCAGGGATCATGGAGCATTGTTATGACAGGGGTAATGGAGCATTATGACCGCAAGGGCATGGAGCATTGTGATGAGAAGGCCATGGAGCATTCTGATGACATGTGTCATGGAGCTATGTGATGACAAGGACAGGGAGCAATGTGATTAGAGTGTTCATGGAGGATTGTGATGACAATGACATGGAGCATTGTGATGCCAAGGGTCATGGATCTTTGTGATGACAAAGGTCATGGAGGATTTTGATGACAAGGGCGTTGTGCATTGTGATGAGAAGGGCAGGGAGCATTGTGATGACAGGGTCATGGAGCAATTTGATGAAAAGGGTCATGGAACATTTTGATGACAAGGGTTATGGAACATTGTGATGTCAGAGGTCATGGAGCATTATGATGAAAAGGGTCATGGAGCATTTTGATGACAGGGGTTATGGAGCATTGTGATGTCAGGGGTCATCGAACATTGTGATGATAAGTGCATGTAGCATTGTGATGACAGCGGTCATGGAACATTGTGATAACAGGGGTGAGTGAGTATTGTGACGAATAGTGATGTAACATTGTGTTATCTGTGGTGAGAGAGCATTTTGATGAGAAGTGCATGGAGCATTGTGATGACAAGGTTTATGGAGCATTGTGATGACAAGCTTGTGGAGCACTGTGATGACAAGCGCATGGTGCATTATGATGACATGTGTCATGGAGCATCGTGCTGACAAGCGCATGGAGCATTGTGATGACAAGGGTCACGTAGCATTGCGCTGAGAAAGGCATAGAGCATTGTGATGACAAGGATCAAAGAGCACTGTGATGAAAAGATCTTGGAGCATTGTGATTACAAGGGTCATGGTGCATTGTGATGACAAGGGCATGGAGCATTGGTCTAATAATTTTCATGGATTATTGCGATGACTGTTGGAATGGAGCATTGTGGTGACAAGGGCATGGAGCATTGTGATGACCAGGTCATGCAGTATTGTGAAGAGAGGTATCAGGGAGCATTGTAATAACATATGTAATGGCCCATTGTGATGACAATCGCATGGAGCATTGTGATGCCAGGTGTCATGGAGGATTCTGATGACAAAGGTATTGGTGCATTGTGCTGACAGTGGCTTGGAGCATTGAGATGACAAGGTCTGGGAGCATTGTGCTGAAAAGTGCATGGAGAATTTTGATGACAAGGGTCATGGAACATTCTCATGATAAGCTTGTGGAGTTTTTCGCTGACAGTGGCGTGGAGCATTGTGATGAAAACGGCATGGGGCATTGTGTTGAAAAAGTAATGTAGCCTTTTCGTGACAGGGTTCAAGGAGCATTTTGGAGACAAGTGTCAGGGAGCATTGTGATGACATGTGTATTGAGAACTTTGATGACAAAGGTCATGGAGCATTGTGATGAAAAGTGCATGCAGTATTGTGATGACAGGCATCATGGAGCGTTGTGATGACAAGTATTATGGAACATTGTGATCACAAGTGTTTGGAGCATTGTGATGACAGAGGTCAAGGATCATTTTGATTTCAAGGAGCATGGAGCATTGTGATGACAAGGGCATGTGGCAATGTGATCCCAAGGTTCATGGAGGATTGTGATGACAATGGTAATGGAGTATTGTGATGACAAGCGCATAGAGCAGGGTAATGACAAAGTCATGTAGCATTTTGCTGACAAAGGCATGGAACATTGTGATGACAGGTGTCATGGAGCACTGTGATGACAAGCGTCACGGAGCATTGTGAATACAGGGGTCATGGAGCATTGGGATGACAAGGGCATGGAGCATTATGATGACTGGTGTCATGGAACACTGTGATGAAAAGCGTCACGGAGCATTGTGAACACAGGGGTCATGGAGCATTGGGATGACAAGGGCATGGATCATTGTGATGACAAGGGTCATGGAGCATTGGGCTGAAAATGTTCATGGAGTATTGTGATGACAGGGGTCATGGAGCATTGTGATGACAGAGGTCATGGAGAATATTGATTTCATTGTGCTGAAAATAGCCGGAAGCATTATGATGATGGACATGGTGCATTGAGATGACAGGTTTCATGGAGCATTGAGATGAAAAGGGGCATGGAGCACTGTGATTACTGGGATCTTGGAGCACAGTGATGACAAGGGCATGGAGCATTTTGATGAGAAGGACATGGAACATTCTGATGGCATGTGTCATGGAGCTTTGTGATGACAAGGGCATGGAGCATTGTGATTACAGGGGTCTTGGAGCATTGTGATGACAAGTGTCATGGAGCCTTGTGATGACAAGGCCGTGGAATATTGTGATGGCAGGGGACATGGAGCATTGTTATGACAGGCGTAATGGAGCATTGTGATGAGAAGGGCATGGAGCATTGTGATTACAAAGTTTATGGAGCATTACCATGACAAATTTTTGGATTGTTTTGATGAAAATCACGTAGCACATTGTGATGACAAGGGTCATGGAGCATTTTTCTGACAAACGCATGGAGCATTTTGATGACAAGGGTCACGGAGCATTGTGATGAAAAGTTCATGGAGCATTGTGGTTATAAAGGTCACAGAGCCTTGTGATGACGCGGGCATGGACCATTGTGATGACAAACGTTATGAATCATTGTGATGACTGGAGTCACGGAGCATTGTGATGACAGGGGTCATGGAGGATTGTGATAACAAGGGCATGGAGCACTGTGATGACAAGGGCATGGAACATTGGTCTAATAAGTTTCATGGATTATTGTGATGACAGTTGGAATGGCACATTGTGATGACAAGGGCATGGAGCCTGCTGATAACCAGGTCATGTAGTATTGTGAACACAGGTGTCAGGTAGCATTGTGATGACATATGTAATGGCCCATTGTGATGACAATGGCATGGAGCATTGTGATGCCAAGTGTCATGGAGGATTCTGTTGACAAAGGTAATGGAGCATTCTGATGACAAGGGTCAGGGAGCATTGTGCTGACAAGTGCTTGGAGAATTGTGATGACAAGGGTCATGGAGCATTCTGATGACAAGCTTGTGGAGTATTTTGATGACAATGGCATGGAGCATTGTGAAGAAAACGGCATGGGGCATTGTGTTGAAAGAAGCATGGAGCCTTTTCGTGACAGGTTTCCAGGAGCATTCTGATGACAAGTGTCAGGGAGCATTTTGATGACAAGTGTATTGAGCATTGTGATGACAAAGGTCAGGGAGCATTGTGATGACAAGTCATGGAGCATTTTGATGACAAGGGCATGGTTCATTGTGATGAGAATTTCAGGGAGAATTTTGATGACCGGGTCATGCAGCAATTTGATGAAAATTGTAATGGAACATTTTGATGCCAGGGGTTATAGAACATTGTGATGTCAGGGGTCTTGCAGCTTTGGGATAAACGGATCATGGAGGATTTTGATGGCAGTTGTCATGGAACATTGTGATGATAAGGGGATGTAGAAGTGTGATGACAGTGTCATGGATCATTGTGATTACAGGGGTGAGGGAGTATTATGATGACTAGTGATGGAACACTGTGATATCTCTTCTGAGAGAGCATTTTTATGAGAAGGGCATGGAGCATTGTGATTACAAGGTTTATGGAGCATTGCAATGACAAGGTTGTGGACCGTTGTGATGAAATGTGCGTGGCATATTGTGAAGACAATGGTCATGGAGCATTGTTGTGACAAAGACATGGAGGATTGTCATGGCAAGTATCACAGAGAATTGTGATCAAAAGTTCATGGAGCATTGTGGTTACAAAGGTCACAGAGCTTTGTGATGACGTGGGCATGGACCACAGTGATGACAAACGTTATAAAGCATTGAGATGCCTGGAGTCACGGAGCATTGTGATGACAGGGGTCATGGAGCACTGTAATGACATGTGTCATGGAGCATTGTGCTGACAAGCGAATGGAGCATTGTGATGACAAGGGTCATGGAGCTTTGTGCTGAGAAAGGCATAGAGCATTGTGATGACAAGGGTCAAAGAGCATTGTGATGAATAGTTCATGGAACATTGTGCTTAAAAAGGTCACAGAGACTGTTGATGACGAGGGCATGGAAAACTGTGATGCCAAAGGTCATGAAGCATTGGGATGACTGGAGTTATGGAGCAGTGTGATGACAGGGGTCATGGACATTTGTGATAACAAGGGCATGGAGCATTGTGATGACAAGGGACTGGAGCATTGGTCTAATAAGTTTCATGGATTATTGCGATGACAGTTGGAATGGTGCATTGTGATGACAAGGGCATGGAGCATTGTGATGACCTGGTCATGCAGTATTGTGAAGACAGGTGTCAGGGAGCATTGTGATGACATATGTAATGGCCCATTGGGATGACAATGGCATGGAGCATTGTGATGCCAAGTGTCATGGAGGATTCTGATGACAAATGTAATGGAGCGTTTTGATGACAATGGCTAGGAGCATTGTGATGACAAGGGTCAGGGAGCATTGTGCTGACAAGTGCATGGAGAATTGTGATGACAAGGGTCATGGAGCATTCTGATGACAAGCTTGTGGAGTATTTTGATGACAATGACATGGAGCATTGTGATGAAAACGGCATGGGGCATTGTGATGAAAAAGGCATGGAGCATTTTCATGGCAGGGTTTAAGGAGCATTCTGATGACAAGTGTCAGGGAGAATTGTGATGACAAATGTATTGAGAATTGTGATGACAAAGGTCATGGAGCATTGTGATGAAAAGGGCATGGAGTATTGTGATGACAGGCATCATGGAGCGTTGTGATGACAAGTGTTATGGAACATTGTGATCACAAGGGTTTGGAGCATTGTGATGACAGAGGTCATGGATCATTTTGATTTCAAGGAGCATGGAGCATTGTGATGACAAGGGCATGAAGCAATGTGATCCCAAGGTTCATGGAGGATTGTGATGACAACGGAAATGGTGTATTGTGATGACAAGCGCATAGAGCATTGTAATGACAAGGTCATGTAGCATTTTGCTGACAAAGGCATGGAGCATTGTGATGACATGTGTCATGGCTCACTGCGATGACAAGCGACACGGATAATTGTGAATACAGGGGTCATGGAGCACTGGGATGACAAGGGCATGGATCATTGTGAGGACAAGGGTCATGGAGCACTGGGCTGAAAATGTTCATGGAGTGTTGTGATGACAGGGGTCATGAAGCATTGTGATGACTAGGGAATGGAGCATTGTGATGACAAGTGTCCCGGATCATTGAGTTGTCAGGTGTCATGGAGTGTTGTGATGACAGTGGTCATGGCGCATTGTGATGATATTGGCCATGGAGCATTGTGATGAGTAGGTCGTGGAGCATTGGGCTGAAAATGTTCATGGATTATTGTGATGACAGGTGTCATGGAGCCTTGTGATGACAAGGGATTGGAGCATGGTGATGGCAAGGTCCTGGAGCACTGTGATGAGAAGACCATGGAGACTTGTGATGACAAGTCTCATGGAGCATTCTGATGAAAAGGGGCATGGAGCATTGTGATTACAGGTGTCTTGGTGCATTGTGATGACGAAGGCATGGAGCATGGTGATGAAAAGTCAAGGAGCAGTCTGATGACATGCATCATGGAGTTTTGTGACGACAAGGGCTTGGAGCATTGTGATTACAGGGATCTTGGAGCATTGTGATGAAGACAGCATGGATCATTGTGATGAAAAAGGCATGGAGCCTTGTCATGACAGGGTTCAAGGAGCATACTGACGACAAGTGTCAGGGAGCATTGTGATGACTGGTGTATTGAGCATTGTGATGACAAAGATCATGGAGCACTGTGATGAGAATACCATGAATAATTGTGATGATGAGAGTCATTGGGTGTTGTGATGATAAGTGTTATGGAACATTGTGATCACAAGGGTTTGGAGAATTATGATGACAGAGGTCATGGAGAATATTGTTTTCATTGTGATGACAATAGACTGAAGCATTATGATGATGGGCATGGTGCATTGTGATGAAAGGGTTCAAGGAGCATTGAAATGAATAGTGGCAGAGAGCATTGTGATTACAGGGTTCTAGGAGCATTGTGATGAGAAGTGTCAAGGAGCTTTGTGATGACAAGGCCATGGAACATCGTGATGGCACGGGTCATGGAGCATTGTTATGACTGGTGTAATGGAGCATTGTGATGGCAAGGGCATGGAGCATTGTGATGAGAAGGCCATGGAGCATACTGATGACATGTGTCATGGAGCTTTGTGAAGACAATGGCATGGAGCAATGTGATGAGTGCATTCATTTAGCATTGTGATGACAATGACATCGAGCATTGTGATGCCAAGGGTCTTGGATCTTTGTGATGAAAAATGTCATGGAGCATTTTGATGGCAAGGGCGTTGTGCATTGTGATGAGAATGGCAGGGAACATTCTGATGACAGGGTCATGGAGCAATTTGCTGAAAAGTGTCATGGAACATTTTGATGACAGGTGTTATGGAACATTGTGATGTCAGGGGTCATCGAACATTGTGATGATAAGTGCATGTAGCATTGTGATGACAGGAGTCATGGAACATTGTGATGACAGGGGTGAGGGAGTATTGTGACAAATAGTGATGTAGCATTGTGATATCAGTGGTGAGAGAGTATTTTGATGAGAAGTGAATGGAGCATTGTGATGACAAATTTTAAGGAGCATTGTGATGACAAGATTGTGGAGCACTGTAATGACAAGCGCATGGCACATTGTGATGACATGTGTCATGGAGCATTGTGCTGACAAGCGCATGGAGCATTGTGATGACAAGTGTCAAAGAGCATTGTGATGAAAATTTCATGGAGCATTGTGGTTAATAATGTCACAGAGATTGTTGATGATGAGGGCATGGACCATTGTGATGACAAAGGTCATGAAGCATTGTGATAACTGGAATCACGGAGCACTGTGATGACAGGGGTCATGGAGCATTGTGATAAAAAGGGCATGGAGCTTTGTGATGACAAGCGCATGGAACATTGGTCTAATATGATTCATGGATTATTGTGATGACACTTGGAATGGCGCATTGTGATGACAAGGGCATGGAGCATTGTGATGACCAGGTCATGCAGTATTGTGAAGAGAGGTGTCAGGGAGCATTGTGATGACATATGTAATGGCCCATTGTGATGACAATGGCATGGAGCATTGTGATGACCAGGTCATGCAGTACTGTGAAGACAAGTGTCAGGGAGCATTGTGATGACATATGTAATGGCCCATTGTGATGACAATGGCATGGGACATTGTGATGCCAAGTGTCATGGAGGATTCTGATGACAAAGGTACTGGAGCATTGTGATCACAATGGCTTAGAGCATTGTGATGACTAGGGTCAGGGAGCATTGTGCTGACAAGTGCATGGAGAATTGTGATGATAAGTGTCATGGAGCATTCTGATGACAAGCTTGTGGAGTATTTTGATGACAATGGCACGGAGCATTGTGATGAAAACGGCATGGGACATTGTGATGTAAAAGGCATGTAGCCTTTTCATGACAGGGTTTAAGGAGCATTCTGATGACAAGTGTCAGGGAGCATTGTGATGACAAGTGTATTGAGAATTGTGATGACAAAGGTCATGGAGCATTGTGATGAAAAGGGCATGGAGTATTGTGATGGCAGGCATCATGGAGCGTTGTGATGAGAAGTGTTATGGAACACTGTGATCACAAGTGTTTGGAGCATTGTGATGACAGAGTTCATGGATCATTTGATTTCAAGGAGCATGGAGCATTGTGATGACAAGGGCATGAAGCAATGTGATCCCAAGATTCATGGAGGATTGTGATGACAATGGAAATGGAGTATTGTGATGACAAGCGCATAGAGCATTGTAATGACAAGGTCATGTAGCATTTTGCTGACAAAGGCATGGAGCATTGTGATGACATTTGTCATGGAGCACTGTGTTGACAAGCGTCACGGAGCTTTGTGAATACAGGGGTCATGGAGCATAGGGATGACAAGGACATGGATCATTTTGATGACAAGGGTCATGGAACATTGGGCTGAAAATGTTCATGGAGTATTGTGAAGACAGGGGCTATGGAGCATTGTGATGACTAGGGAATGGAACATTTTGATGACAAGAGTGCCAAATCATTGTGTTGTCATATGTCATGGAGTGTTGTGATGACAGTGGTCATGGAGCATTGTGATGATATTGGCCATGGAGCTTTGTGATGAGAAGACCGTGGGTAATTGTGATGTCGAGCATCATGGAGCACTGTAATGATAAGGGGCATGAAGCATTGTGATGACAGGTGTCAGGGAGCATTGTGATGACATGGGTCATGGAGCATTGTGATGACAAGGGCATGGAGCATTGTGATGACAAGTGCATGGAGCATTGTGAAGACAAGTGCATGGAGCATTGCAATGTCAAGTGGATGGAGAATTGTGATGACAAGAGCATGTAACATATTGCTGAGAAATGTCATATAGCATTGTGATGACGTGGACGTGGAGAACTGTGATGACAAGGGACATGGAGCATTTTGATAACCAGGGCATGGTGCATTGTGATGACATGGGTCATGGAGCATTATTATGAGAACGGCCATGGTGCATTCTGACATAAGATATCACTTATGAAGGGAATGTAAACATGGCTACATATGAACTGATTTAGGGAAGAGAACAGAGTATCAGATTTAGAAAACAATCTAACGCTTGCTTAAGTTGAAAGAGCGGTGGGGAGATGCACAAAACATAAGATTGATATTAGCACAGGTACCATTCCATAGTCCAAAAACAGAAGAGACAAGTCCTACTCCTTCCTCAGTGAATAGAACTCAACAACCCTACTACACGCAGAGAAACATATCTGACTAGTAAGAATTTTAAAACCTATGTATTGATATGTCTCCGTAAGGGAAACAAGTGTGTCTAGAACGACATAAACATGGCAGTGAGAATCAGCTCAAACCCAATATAAAAATGAATTTCAAAACAAAACATAAAAACAGTAAAATTCTTACACAATACCTTCAGGGGTTCTGGTGAAATTTGGAATGACCCTATCTACAATGACAGCTGGATGTGGCATAAGGCTGGTCACTTGGGACTGAGAGCATTGGTGAGATTGGGTGAAAAAATGCAGACCATTTAAAGCAATAATGCCTGCCACCCTTTCCATGGTTCCCATCTCTCCAGGTAGAAGGGAATATCACTACAGTTATAACGTGTATGGGAACCGAGAGAATGGAAACCATCTGATGGTGAAAGGTTTCTAAAACTCTACTACTTTTTTCTCTCCTTGTGCTCCAGTTTGACATTCCAACTGCTTTACTATCAATCTCCCAACTTTGAAAGTCAGCCCCTATAACATCCTGGTTCGAACAGTTGGCAAATTGTGCAGAGGATATAAGGGAAGAGAGAGAACCAATGAGAGAGTAGCTGTAGGCATTTGGACAGCCACATGTCACTATAATTTCCCGTCACAAAGAGGAATTAACCAACATCTCAGCCTGCCCCCTCAGAATGATTATAAGTCCAGAAGCAAAAGTGTTGATTTGCGGTTAGCTCACAAAAACGCGAGTTGAAAAATGGAGCTCAGGGCCACAGCAATTCACTAACCTGCAGAGTTATAAAGGACTACTCTCTTCCAAAAATCTGTTGAGAGAAAGCCACGAGGCGGAAGGGAAAATGAGGCAGAATGGCATGAAACAGATTTCAAGAGGTACAATGGAATCGCCTTTAAACACAGGAAAAGCAATACAACTTCGAAAATTATGGAAATGGCCATAAAGGGCATATGGGATTTCACGTGAATATATACAGGAGAAAACGCATATGCCCTTTTTGGACAAGCAAAAAAGTGGGCAAAGCAAATCAGCACTACACATACGTATCACTTCCTACCGGTCAAAAGGGACATCCACAAAATGTGTAAAAAACAGAAAGGCAAGACAGGCCCTGGAAAACAGGGAGCATGGTTATGCTGATGGGTGGGATGTAAATTGCCAACTGCCTATCTGGAGGAGAGCATTGTGTTCCCTAAAACAGGTAAACAACAGAGGTACAGAGCCAAGGGCACTTCCAGTCTAGGGAATATACCTTGGGAAAACTGAAAATCAATAAGAGAGAGCCACCACAATATTTAGGGCTGCACTGCTTACAAGAAGCTCATTTGGGTGCACCTTAAATATCCCTGAAAGATAAAAATGGTACAAAAATTTGAGGTACTTACGTCTGATGAAATATCCCTCAGCCATGAAATCAACGTCATAAGACCAGTAGCAGCAAAATGAGTGGATTCAGGTACGATGATTCTAAGTGAAATAAGTCACACAGAAAAAGAAACTTATCATAAGATATCACTTATAGATATCCTGTAAACATGGCTACACATGAACTGAGTTAGGAAAGAGGACAGAGTCTCACATTTACAAAACACTCTGATGCCTGCATAAGGGGGAAGGAGAGGTGGGGTGATGCATAAAACCAGAGTTTAATATTAGAACAAGTACCATTCCAAAAACCTAATACGGAATAGCAAGACCTACAACTTCCTCAGTGAACGGGATGCAACAACACATATTACGTGCAGAGGAATATATCTGACTAATAAGAATCTTAAAACCTATGTATTGATATGTCTCCATAAGGGAATCAAGTGTGTCTAGACTGGCATAAACATGGCAGCGAGAATCAGATCAAACCCACTATAAAAAGGAATTTGGAAAACAAAAAAAAAGGAAAATTCTTTACAATTCCTTCAGGGTTTCTGATGAAAGCTGGAATGACCCTATCTACAATGACAGCTGGATGTGGCATAAGGCTGGACAAATGGGACTGAGAGGATTGGTGAGATTGGGTGAGAAAATGCAGACCCTTTAAAGAAATAATGCATGGCCCCCATTCTATGGGTCCCATGTCTCCAGGTTGAAGGGAATATTACTACAGCTATAACATGTACGGGAAACCTAGAGAATGGACACACTGTGAATACGAAACGTCTCTAAAACTCAACGGATAGTCCCAATCCTGGTGCTCCGGTTTGACATTCCAACTGCTTTACTATCAATCTCCCAACTTGGAGAGACAGCACCTATAAACTCCTGGTTGGCACAGGTTACCAATTTGGCAGAAGATGAAAGGGAAGAGGGAGAAACAATGAGAGAGTAGCTGTTAGGCATTTGGACGGGGCTATGTCACTCTTTTATCCAGGGAGCAAGGAGAATTAACCAATATCTCGGCCACACACCTGGAAGGAGTATAGGTCCTGAACCAAAATTTTGGACTCGCGTTCAGCTCACAAAAAAACGAGTTAAAAAATGGAGCTCAGGGGCACAGAAATTCACAAACTGGCAGACAACTAAATGGCAACTATCGTCCAAAAATCTGTTGAAGGAAGGCAACGAGGTGGACTTGAAAGCGAGGCAGAATAGCAGGAAACAGATTTTAAGAGGTACGTTGGAATCGCCTTTAAAGCACAGGAAGATGGGCAAAACTTCGACAATGATGCACTTGGCCAAAAACGGCGTATGCGTTTTCTCCTGAATATATTCAGGAGAAAACGCATATGCCCTTTTTGGCCAAGCAAGCAAGCGGGCAATGCAAATCTGCACTACAAAGAAGTGTCACTTCCCACAGGTCAAAAGGGACATCCACAAAATGGGTAAAAACCAGAAAGGCAAGACAGGGCCTGGAGCACAGGGAGCCTTGTTATGCTGATGGGCGGGATGTAAATTGCCAACTGCCTCTCTGGAGGAGTGCATTGTGTTCCCTAAAACAAGTAAACAACAGAGATACAGAGCCAAGGGCACTTCCAGTCTAGGGGATATACCTTGGGAAAACTGAAAATCAATAAGACAGAGCCACCCCAAAATTTAGGGCTGCACTGCTTACAAGAACCTCAACTTGGGTACATATTAATTATCACAAGAAAGTTAAAAATGGTTTAAAAAACTGTGGTAATTACATACGATGGAATATCCCTCAGCCATGAAATCAATGTCATAAGACCAGTAGCAGCAAAATGAGTGGATTCAGGTACGATGATTCTAAGTGAAATAAGTCACACAGAAAAAGAATCTCATCATAGGATATGACTTATGAAGATCCTGTAAGCATGGCTACACATGAACTGAGTTAGGAAAGAGAACAGTCTCACATTTAGAATACACTCTTATGCCTGCTTAAGGGGGAAGGAGAGGTGGGGTGATGCATAAAACCAGAGTTTGATATAAGCACAGGTACTGTTCCAAAAACCAACTATGGAATAGAAAAACCTACACCTTCCTCGGGGAAAGGGACTCAAAACACCATATTTTCCGCAGAGGAATATATCTGACTAGTAAGAATCTTAAAACCTATGTATTGATATGTCTCCATAAGGGAATCAAGTATATCTAGACTGGCATAAACATGGCAGCAAGAATCAGCTCAAACCCACTATAAAATGGAATTTCAAAAACAAAACAAAAAACAGGGAAATTCTTTACAATTCCTTCAGGGTCTCTGATGATACCTGGAATGAATCTATCTACAACTACAGCTTGATGTGGCATAAGGCTGGACACTTGGGACTGAGAGGATTGGTGAGACTGTGTGAGCAAACACAGACCATTTAAAGCAATAATGCGTGGCCTCCATTCCATGGTTCCAAACTCTCCAGGTTGAAGGGAATATTACTACAGCTATAACATGTACGGGAAACCTAGAGAATGGACACACTGTGAATACGAAAAGTTTCTAAAACTCAAGGAATAGTCCCTCTACTGGTGCTCCAATTTGACTTTCCAACTGCTTGACTATCAATCTCCCAACTTGGAGAGACAGCCACTTTAACCTCCTGGATAACACAGGTTGCCAATTTGGCAGAGGATGAAAGGGACCAGGGAGAACCAATGCGAGAGTAGCTGTTAGGCATTTGGACGGGCACATGTGACTCTAATTGCCCAGCAGGAAGAAGAATTAACCAAAGACTCATCCTGCTGCCGGAAACCAGTATAGGTCCTGAACAGAAATTTTGGACTTGCGCTCAGCTCACAAAAAACGATTTGATAAATGGAGCTCAGGGGCACAGCAGTTCACAAACTGGCAGAGTAATAAAGGACAGCTATCTGCCAAAAATTGTTTGAAGGAAGGCAACGAGGTGGACTTGAAAGCGAGGAAGAATCGCAGTAAACAGATTTCAAGAGGTACGTTGGAATCACCTTTCAAGCACAGGAAGAGGGGCACAACTTCGACAATGATGCACTTGTCCAAAAATGGTGTATTCGTTTTCTCCTGAATATATTCAGGAGAAAATGCATACGCCCTTTTGGCCAAGCTAGCAAGCGGGCAAGGCAAATCTGCAGTACCAGGAAATATCCCTTCCCACCGGTCAAAAGGGACATCGGCAAAATGTGTAAAAACCAGAAAGGCAAGAGAGGACCTGGAGAACAGGGAGGCTTGTTATGCTGTTGGGCGGGATGTAAGTTGGCAACTGCCTCTCTGGAGGAGTGCATTGTGTTCCCTAAAACATGTAAACAACAGAGCTACATAGCCAAGGGCATTTCCAGTCTAGGGAATATACCTTGGGAAAACTGAAAATCAATAAGACAGAACCACACCAAAATTTAGGGATGCACTGCTTACAAGAACCTCAACTTGGGTACAACTTAAATATCGCAGGAAAGTTAAAAATTGTTCAAAAAATTGTGGTACTTACGTACGATGGAATATCCCTCAGCCATGAAATCAATGTCATAAGACCAGTAGCAACAAAATGAGTGGATTCAGGTACGATGATTCTAAGTGAAATAAGTCACACAGAAAAAGAAACTTATCATAAGATATAACTTATGATGGTCCTGTAAACATGGCTACACATGAACTGAGTTACGAAAGATTACAGAGTAACTAATCTTATCATAAGATATCACTCATAGCGGGAATGTACACATGACTACACATGAACTGAATGACAAACACAACAGAGTCACACATTTAGGAAACATCTTTTGCCTGCTTAAGAGGAAAGCCGAGGCGGGGTGATGCATAAAACCACAGTTTTAAATTAGCACAGATACCGTTATATAAACCATGTATGTAATAGACAACACCTACTCTCGGCACCATGAACTGGACTCAACACCCCCTATTCATTGCACAGGAATATGTCTGACTCTATGTATTTTAAAACATATGTATTCTCATGTCTCCATAAAGGAATCATGTGTGTGTATAACGGCATGAACACAGCACTGAAATTCAGTTAAACCCACTTATAAAAATAAATTTCAAAATCAAAATGCAAAAACAGAGAGAAAGTCTTAAAAATTACGTTCAGGGCCTGTGATGCAAGCTAGATTGACCACCTTTACACCCACAGCTGGATGAGACATAAGACTGGACACTTGGGGCTGACAAGGTTTCTGAGTTTGTGTGAACAAAAGAACACCACTTAGGGCTTCCCTTGTGGTGCAGTGGTTGAGTGTCCCCCTGCCGATGCAGGGGACAAGGGTTTGTGCCCCGGTCCGGGAAGATCCCACATGCCGCGGAGTGGCTGGTCCCGTGAGCCATGTCCGCTGAGCCTGAGCCTGCACGTCCGGAGCCTGTGCTCCGCAAGGGGAGAGGCCACAGCAGTGAGACGCCCGCGTACCGCAAAAAAAAAAAAAAAAAAAAAAAGAACACCAGTTAGAGCAATACTGTGTGCTACCCATTCTAGTGGTCCCAACTCTCCAGGTTTAAGGGAATCTTCCTACAGTTAAAACATGCATGGGAAACCCAGTGGATAGTACACTGTGTAATTGGGAAAGTTTTCTAAAAGGTACCTCATTTTTCCTTTTGTCGTGCTCGGCTTCACCATTCCAACTGCATTACTAAAAATCTCCCCACTTGGAGTGTCAGTGCCTTTACCCTCCAGTTATGCACAGTTTGCAAATTGTGCAGAGGATGAACAGGAAGAGGGGAAATAAATGAGAGATTAGCTGTAGGTGTTTGGATGGGCACTTGTCACTCTAGTTTCCCATCAGGAAGAATAATTAACCAAAGGCTCAGCCTGAAGCCCTGGAACCAGAGTAGGGCCTAAAGCCATCCTGCGGTATTGCAACCAGCTCACAAAGAGGCGAGTTGAAAAATGGAAATCAGGGGCACAGCAATTCACGAACTTGCAGAGTTATAAAGGACAACTAACATCCAGAAATATATTGAGGAAAGGCAGTGAAGAGGATTTGAATGCAAGGCAGAATTGAAGGAAACAGATTTCAAGAGGTAGATTGGAGTCATCTTTAAAGCACATGAAAAGCGACAGAATTTCGACAATGTTGCCCTTGGCTGAAAAGGGACTATGTGTATTTTCCTGAATATATTCGGGAAAAAGTGCATATGCCATTTTTGGCCAAGCAAGCCATCAGGCATTGCAAATCTACACTACAGAGAAGTGTCCCTTACCTCCAGTCAAAAGGGCCATCCACAAATAGTGTAAAAGCCACAAATGCAGGACAGGCCATGGAGAAAAGGGAGTCTGGTTACGCCGATGGACAGGATGTAAATTGCCAACAGCCTCTCTGAAGAACTGTATGTTGTTTTCTAAAACAGAGCTACAGAGCATAGCACACTTCCACTCATGGGCGTGTATTTTGGGAAAACTAAAAATCCACAACACACAGCCAGCCCAAACTTTAGGGCTGCTCTGTTTACAAGAACCTCGACTTCAGTACACTTTAAATATCCCAGGAAAGGAAAAAAAATAGATATAGATGTTGTGGTACTTATATACATTGGAATGTCACTCAGACATAAAAGCAATGTCATAAGCCCAATAGCAGCTTAATGAGTGGCTTTAGGTACGATGATGCTAAGTGAAATGAGCCACAAAGAAAAAGAAACTTATTGTAATATATCACTTATAGAGGAAATGTAAACATGGCTACACATGAACTGAATTTCAAAAGAGAACAGAGTTACACATTTAGAAAACACACTTATGCCTCCTTAATGGGAAAGGTGACGTGGGGTGATGTGTAAATGCAGAGTTTGAAATTAGCACAGATCCCATTCCATATACCAAATATGTAATAGACAAGACCTACTCCTTTCTCAATGAACTGGACACAAAACACCCTATTCACTGAAGAGGAAAATATCTGACTGGTAATAAACTTGAAACCTATGTATTTATTTGTCTCCATAATGGAATCAAGTGTATGTAGATTGGCATAAACACAGATCAATGGAACAGGACAGGAAGCCCAGAGATAAACCTACATACCTATGGCTATCTCATCTATGACAAAGGAGCTAAGGATATACAATGGAGTAAAGACAGTCTCTTCAGTAATTGGTGCTGGGAAAACTGGACCCCTACACATAAAAGAATGAAATTAGAACACTCCATAACACCATACACAAAAATAAACTCTAAATTGATTAGAGATCTAAATATAAGACCAGACACTATAAAACACTTAGAGGAAACCATAGGCAGAACACTCTATGACATAAATCACAGCAAGATCCTTTTGGACCCACCTCCTAGAGAAATGGAAATAAAAACAGAAATCAACAAATGGGACCTAATGAAACTTAAAAGCTTTTACACAGTACAGGAAAACATAAACAAGATGCAAAAACAACCCTCAGAATGGGAGAAAATATTTTCAAATGAAGCAATTGACAAAGGATTAATCTCCAAACTTTACAAGCACCTCATGTAGCTCAATATCACAAAAACAAACAACCCAATCCAAAAACGGGCAGAAGACCTAAATAGACATTTGTCCAAAGAAGATATACAGATTACCAAGAAACACATAAAAGGATGCTGAACATCACTAATCATTAGAGAAATGCAAATCAAAACTACCCTGAGGTATCACCTCACAGCAGTCAGAGTGGCAATCATCAAAAAATTCTACAAAACAATAAACGCTGGAGAGGCCTTTATTGGAGAAAAGGGAACACACTTGCACTGTGGGTGGGAATGTAATTTGATATGAGCACTAGGGAGAACAGTACGGAGGTTCCTTTAAATAACTAACAATAGAAGTACCATACGACACAATAATCCAACTACTGGGCATTTGCCTTGCGAAAACCATAATTCAAAAAGAGTTATGTACAAAAATGTTCATTGCAGCTCTATTTGCATTAGCCAGGACATGGAAGCAACCTAAGTGTCCATCGACAGATGAATGGATAAAGAAGATCTCGCCCATGTATACCATCAATTATTACTCAACCATAAAAAGAAGCAAAACTGAGTTATTTGTACTGAGGTGGATGGACTTAGAATCTGTCCTACACAGTGAAGTAAGTCTGAAAGGGAAAAACAAATACTGTATGTTAACAGAGATATATGGAATCTAATGAAGAAAAAAAAAGATTTTGAAGAACCTAGTGGCAGGACAGGATTAAGGACACAGACATAGAGAAAGGACTTGAGGACACCGGAAGGGGGATGGGTAAGCTGGGACGAAGTGAGAGAGTGGCATGGACATAAATACATTACCAAATGTAACACCGATAGGTACTGGGAAGCAGCCACATAGAACAGGGAGATCAGCTCGGTGCTTTGTGACCACATAAATGGGTGGGATATGGAGTGTGGGAGGGAGATGCAAGAGGGAGGGGATCTGGTGATATTTGTATATGTATAGCTGATTCACTTTGTTATACAGCAGAAACGAACACTCCATTGTAAAGCAATTATACTCCAATAAATGTGTAAAAGGAAAAAAAAAAAGGAAAGAAAGCCCAAGGATAAACCTACACACCTATGGTCAACTAATCTATGACAAAGGAGGCAAGACTATACAATGGAGATAAGACAGTCTCTTCAATCATTGTTGCTGGGAAATATGGAGAGCTACATGTAAAAGAATGAAATTAGAACACTCCCCAACACCATACATAAAAATATATTCAAAATGGATTAGAGACCTTAATGTAAGACCAGACAGTATAAAACTCTGAGAGGAAAACTTACGAAGGATACTCTGACGTAAATCACAGCAAGATCTTTTTTGATCCACCTCCTATAGTAATGAAATAAAAAAGAAAACTAAACAGATGGGACCTAATGAAACGTAAAAGCTTTTGCAAAGCAAAGGAAACTACAAACAAGACGAAAAGACAACCCTCAGAATGGCAGAAAATATTTGCAAACAAATCAATGTAAAAATGATTAATCTCCAATATATATAAACAACTCATGCAGCTCAATATTAATAAAACAAGCAATCCAATACAAAAATGGAAGATCTAAATAGACATTTCTTCCAAGAAGACATAGAGATGGCCAGTACGCACATGAAAATCTGCTGAACATCACTAATTATTAGAGAAATGGAAATCGAAACTACAATGAGGTATCACGTCACACCTGTTAGAATGGGCATCATCAGAAAATCTACAAACAACAAATGCTGGAGAGGGTGTGGAGAAAAGGAACCTTATTCCACTATTGTTGGGAATGTAAATCGATACAGTCTCTATGGAGAACAGTATGGAGGTTCCTTAAAAAACTAAAAATAGAATTACCATATAATCCAGCAATCCCACTACTGTGCATATACCCAGAGAAAACCATAAATCAAAAAGACACATTCACCACAATGTTCACTGCAGCACTATTTACAATAGACAGGTAATGAAAGCAACCTAAGTGCCCACAGACAGACGAATGGATAAAGATGTGGTACATATATACAATGGAATATTACTCAGCAATACATAGGAGTGAAATTGGGTCATTTGTAGAGAACTTGATGGATCTAGAGACTGTCATACAGAGTGAAGTAAGTCAGAAAGAGAAAAACAAATATTGTATATTAATGCATATATGTGGAATCTAGAAAAATGGTACAGATGAACCAGTGTGCAGGGCAGAGAGAGAGACACAGATGTAAAGAACAAACATATGGACACCAAGGAGGGAACGCCATGTGAGGGTGGTGGTGGGATGAATTGGGAGACTGGGATTCACATGTGCACACTTATATGTATGAAATAGATATCTAATAAGAACTTGCTGTATAAAAGAAATAAATTTAAAAAAAAACTAAATAAATAACATTTAATAAAATAAAACAGAAAAAATGTTTTTCCCTTCACATAGACGTCTTTATATTAATGCATTATTTCCATGTATATATCTCCAAATTAAAAAAAAAGAGGAATAAATAAAATCTAACTTGAACCAAAAAGAAAAAAAAACAAACAAACAGAACTCACCAGTTATAGAGAGGATAATCGTATCAGGGCACCTGCTCCAGTGGTAAAAAATTCTTAAGTTGGTCAGAGGTGGGAAATCGTCTCCCATGCAGTCAGCAGTGCTCCCCCCCACAAGGAGCATCCTCATTGCAAAGCTGGGGGAATGTGTCGAGGCATCTCTGAGTAAATGTGAGCTGAGCCCAAGTCCTGCTGCAGCTGAACTCTTCCCACTCGTTCCAGGTAAAACAACTGAATATGTACAAGCACTTGCAAGCCTAGAGGAAGGGCTGTGGAGCCACACTAGCAAGAGCACGCAGGCCGACTTGGTGCCTGCAGGCCAGCCAGGATGGTCCTGGCCCCAGATGCTCTTCTGGAATCTTTCCATTTCCCTGCCTGAGATACCCCTCCTGCCACGGCCCCCACTACTTTTTTACTTCCTCACCTCTGACTGGGGAGAAATTCCAGTGGCAGGTATGGGTGACACATTCTCTTCTTTAGCAGGTGGCAGCCTGGCAACTCCTGCAGAAAGTCCAGCAGAGCCCAAATCACACTGGGCCACCCACAAAGCCACGGCCCCTCACTCCCTCCCACCACCCCAGCCCCGAAACTGCTGACGGGGCAGAGAATATGGCGTCAGGCATAGCTAAAGGGGCTCTTGCTGACTGGAGAGGTGTTTATATTGACCTCAACCCAGGCACACCTGTGGGGGGGGTTGGCAGGCAGTGTCAGGCTGCCCAAATCAGCCAATCCTCACCCCTCAGGGACCCACAGTGGCAGAAAATGAACCTTGCTAAACGGGTCAGTCCCAAGGAACAGGTGTGGGCTCTTGAGAGTCAGGCTAGACAAGGGGCTTCAGCTGCGGCTTGTTTTCTTATCATTTTATCTGGTCCATGAGTGGAAAACAACTTCAAGAAGACCCTATCCTAATGATAGGAACCCAGGAGTCAGGAAGAGGAGTGATGGTGGGTGGAGACAGAGGCCTGGTGCCCTGGCTGCAGTGGAAGTGTCTGGAAGACCAGGCAGAGAGAGACTGCACAGAGTGATAGCCAGGGTCACAGACCTGTCAGAGCTGCTGTTTGTTAGTTCAAGTCCTGCTCTGAGGTGTTCTGTGTCAGCTGTGAGTGACAGGTGAGCTGGGGGTTCTCTGCAAGGTGGGCTATGTGCACAGTTCCTGTGTGTCCAGCCCTGCTGGGGTACCTGCCCAGGGGAGTTCCGTATCCTGGGAAGGGCCTGACTATGAGAGCCCCATGGGCTGCTGGGTAGCTGCACAGGTGAGCTCCATACCCTGGGAGGGACTTGAACACGAGAGCCCCGTGGGCTGTGTGGTGCGGGATGCAGCCCAGGTGAGCTCCATATCCTGGGATTGGCCTGACCACGAGAGCCCCATGGGCTGCTGGAGGCCTGGTAAAGGATATCAGGACAGTCAGTGAAGCCACCGAGGATATACATCCAGTAGCTCCTATTTCCTACACCCTGCTGCTCATTCTACCATCCACCAGGCCATGGCATTCTGTATTACACTTCAATGATGCCTTCTTCAGTATTCCATTCATCTCAGAGTCACAAGAATTTTTGGCTTGTGAGTGGCAGGACACAACATGCAACACAAGCAATAATGCTGGGCCGTCCTGCACCAATGGTTCAAAAATCCCCACACCATCATTCGGGAAATGACCTCTAAAGACCTAAACGTTCTACCTGTGTAAAAGGGAACCCTCCTTCAATATGCAGATGACATTCTGATTGCCATGCCTACTAAAGACGCCTCTGAACTACCTAGCCAAGAAAGGATAGAAGGTGTCCAAGAAAAAGGCTCAAATATCCCAGGCTCAGGTGACATGCCTGGGCTTCATTCTCACAGATATTCGGAGAAACGCATCCCAGGATAGGGAAGAAGCCATTTGCAGCCTTACCACTTCTAAAACTAGAAGACAGCTTAGGGGTTCCTGGGGAGGCCAAGGTTTTCTGCATCTGGATCCCTAACTACAGTCTAATAGCTGGGCCTCTACATGAAACACTGACACGAAAAGATGATGATCCTTTTGAATAGAATCCAGAAGCAGCTTTTCAAGAATGGAAAGAGCAGTCAATTCAGATCCTTGCCCAGGAACTCGCTAATTTAGCTAAACCCTTTGACCATTACATACCCGGTCAAAGGTTAATCGCCCTTGGAGCCTTAGTGCAAAAACTGGGACCACTTGAAATGGAGCAACACAAGAATGCCCTTCAGGTATGATAAACTATGGTCCCCAAGGGCTTTGCCCACCGACTCATCAGGCCAGGATACTGGGGTATCTAAAAAGCTAGAAATCAGCAGCCCGCATGGCCAGCTCCCTCCTAAGGGAAAAGGACCCCACGTGGTGATCCTAACCACCCATCATGCCCTGAAGTTGCAGGGGTCGCTCTGTGGACACACTGACCTCGAGTGAGGAGGCCTTCCAACTCCAACCTCCAGAGAGACAAATGGGGGCATCGGGCCCCCAAGATGACTTGTGTGACCATCACTTGACCTGGAGTTTCTCTCAGAAAACAACAAGACTGTGCCCCGAAAGAGCAGGCTACTGCTTGCAGGACTTACTGCACCCAAAAGGGAGCTAATAAGCTTGGCGGGGGAAAAGTATATCATGCTTCCACCATAGAAAACCCTACAGACACCGCGGTGATGGTGGCCAATATGACCAGCTGGAATGCTGGCTACTTCTAAAGGCCGTTGACTCAGTGGACGTCATGGTCCTGGATCACCACTGACCCTGGACTGTCTGGGTTTTGCACAGGCAGGGCTCTGACACATGGTGCTGTTTGTACATTAATTCAGGGACCTAATTAAAGAAAGCACAGACTACTGGTCAGAGCATCTAGGCTGGCAAAAACCGTCAGCCTAAGGTCAGCGAACAAATGTGGGGTGGGGTGACTCCGGCCACCACAGCATTTTTGCACATCTCTTTCCTGGAACCTTAAAGGTCATTAGAATCTTTAACACTTCCAATGCTGGTGCTCAGGCGGACGAGAAGTGAGGCAGGAGTCTTTGGAACAATCAACCTCACCTGGAGGCTGGTGGGGAGACGTTTTGCCCCTCCCCCCAGGTATCAGGGCTCCCACCACAGCATGAAGCAGTTACAAAAGAGGGGTCTGCACCCTCAACACCCCAAGAATGAGGAACGGAACAAAAAGCAGAGGAGGGGTTCGTCTCTGGCAACGTTCATTAAAAATTCCTGGGAGATAAAAAGAGAATCTGGGCAATAAAATAAAGTCTAACCTGTTTTTCCTTTGTGCTTTGTCTAATTTCACGTGCTCCTAGGGTTCCGCATGCAGAGGTCCCACACCCAGGACTTCGGACCCGACTTCCTAGTGCAGAATGGCTGGGTCGACACCTCAGCTAGCGGGGTCCCATGCAGACTCCACGGCATAGAGCCTGAGCTGCAGCCAACCAAGCCTTCGAGAGCTCCATCCCCTAACTCCCACTGACGCTGCTGGGATCCCTACACAGCATCCCAGCCCACAGCCCGTGGGGGAGTGCACGCTCTCACCTCTCCATTCGGTTTTCAAAATAATGTTTCCTTTGCTTCTGAACCAAACTCAGTCTTGATCTGTTGGCTCCAATGACACTGGGCTCGGGGACTCCTGTTGGGGTACACTCTGGAGGATCAGTAACAGAAATTGAGAACATTGTAACTTCAAAGAACAGATGTGTGAGCCAAACTGTAGTTAACATAGAGCAGTGTATAATGCTCGGGTAAAATAAGATTTTTCTAAGACTTACATTTGATATTTCCATCACTTTACTATAAGCAAGTTCAGTGAAGACGTCTGTCTTATTTGTCAGGTCAACATTAGAGAAATGAAGTGATTTATTTCCATGGTTGTACATCGAATACTCTTGGCTGAAGCTTCAATCTTGTTTTGAATGCTTTTTCATTGAAAAGGATACCTCTCTTTCAGCTCCCCCATTCCTGAGAAGTATAAAATCTTATAATTTATTATTACCAAAGGGGAAAGTTCGGAAAAGGGATAAATTAACAGTTTGGGATTAACACATACACACTGCTATGTATAAAATAGATCATCAACAAGGAACTACTGTATAGCACAGGGAACTACACTGAATATTTTGCAATAACCTATAAGGGGAAATAATCTGAAAAAGAATCGATATTTTTATTGACATCATCTATCAATGACAGATAAAATGTAACCTAAGCAAGGCCGATGGTGAGCGCTTCTGAACCTGAAGATTTCAATCATCTAAAATTTGGGCTCTGCCTATTTCCCAAGGCCCTTAATGGACATACGTGTAGCCGTAGCTTAAAAATTCCCCAGTTTGGGGTTCGGGGAGGCACTGATTTGGAAAAATCCCTGGTGTTCTCCTTCCATGCACGGGACCCTTCCTACAGCTAAAACATGCCTGTCACACCTAGAGGATGGTAAACTGTTTGTTCGGAAAGAGTTTGGAAAAGGCACCTCATCTCCTCATCGCCTGGTGCTCGGGTTCACCCCTCCAGCATATGTCCTAACAATCTCCTTACTTGGGGATATCAGCACTGTCAACATCCTGTTGCACACAGTTTGGAATTTGTCCAGAGGATGAAGCGGAAGGATGAGAAAAATTTAGAGACAAGTCTTAGTTGTTCAGACAGGCAAATGCCACTCTAATTTCCTATCTGGAAGACAAATTCATCAAAGGCTATAATTGCCCATGGAAACAGAATAGGGCTAGAGGAAATCACGCTGTTTTGTGTCCAGTTTCCAAAAACACAAGTTGAAAAATGGAACTCGGGGGCAATAAAATTCATGAAACTGCAGAGTTGAAAATATATATTGTCGAAAAATGTCTTGAGGTAAGTCACAGAAAAGGAGTTGTAAGCAAGGGAGAGTGGCAGGAAACAGATTTGAAGAGGTAGAAAGGACTCCCCATTAAAGCACAAGAAAAGGGGCTGAACATCGCAAATGATGCAGTTGGCCCAAAAGGGCGTATGCATATTTTTCTGAATACATTCAAGTAAAGGCCATTCACACTTTTTATCCAACCAAACAGGTGGGCACTGGAAATCAATACTACAAAATGTATCACTTCACATCAGTCAGAAGGGCCATCCACATAAAGTGTAAACACCAGAAATGCAGGACAGGGTGAGGAGAAAAGGGAGCCTTGTGAGGCTGATAGTGGAAATGTAATGTGCCAACGGCCACTCTGGAGAAGTGTATTGTGTTTGCTAAAACATCTGAAAACTGAGCTACAGAGCATAGGGCACTTGCACTCATGGGCGTATACCTTGGGAAAAACAAAAAATGACAGAAAAAAGGCACTCCAACGTTTACCACCTCTCTGTTAAAAAGGGCCTCCACTTGGATATAAACTAAATGTCCCTGGAAGGATAAAATGGATAAAAGAGATGGGGTACTTATGTAGAGTGGAATATTACTCATCCAGAAATCAATGAAATAAGGCCAGTTGGAACAACTCTGGAGGAGTTACATACGATCATTCTAAGTGACACATGTCAGAAAGAAAAAGACACATATCATAAGATGTCACTTAAAGGTGGAATCAAAAATGGCTACACATGAAATAAACTACAAAAGAGAAACATAGTCAAATATGTAGAAAATAGACATAAGGCTGCTAAATGGGAAAGGTGGGGAATGGTGAGGTATTATCCAGGAGGTTGAAATTAGCAAAGATACCATTCCAAGTACCGAATTGAATAACTGGTAAGGCCTACACGGTACCTCAAAGAACTGCACTCAGTCCACTCAAGTCACTGGAAAATAATACATATGACTCGTAAGCATCTGAGAAAGAATTTATTGTTGTCACACAGTACATGAATCAAGTGGATGTACAGCAGCAAAAAACAGAGCTTTGAAAATCAGCTGTAACCAATATAAAAATAAATTTAAAAATATTTATAAAAACAGTGAGACAGACCAAAATTCTTACAACTTTTGTTGAAGGGCTACGATGTAACATGGATTGAACACATGTAGACCCACAGCAGGATGATATATAAGGCTGGAAGCTATGCACACTGAGAGATGTCAGAGAGGCTGGGTGAGGAAATACAGACCTTTTAAAGTAATACTGCCTGGTACCCATTCCATGGGTCCCAAATCTGAAGTTTCAAGGGAATCTTCTGACAGGGAAAACATGCCTGGGAAACCGAGATGAATGTACACCGTGTGCTCAGGAGAGGTGTCTAAAATGCACCTCATTTTTGATCTCCTGGTGCTGGGGTTCGCCATTCCAGCCACATTACTAACAATCTCCCCACTTGGAGAATCAGCACCTTTAACCTCCTGTTTCACACAGTTTGCAATTTTTTGCAGAGGATAAATGGGAAGAGGAGGAACCAGTGAGAGATTAGCTGTAGTAGTTTTGACAGGCACATGTCACTCTAATTTCCCATTAGGAAGAAGAATTAACCAAAGGCTCAGCCTGCCTCCCCAGAACCAGAATATGGCCGGAATCAATCCAATGGTTTGGCGGCCAGCTCACAAAAAAAGCGAGTTGCACAATGGAGCTCAGGAGCAGACAATTCAAAGACCTGCAAAGATATAAATGATAACCAACGTCCAAAAATATATTCAGGTAAGGCAACGAAGAGGTTCTGAATGAGAGGCAGAATTGCAGGAAACATTTTTCAAAAGGTAGATTGTACTCACATTTAAAGCATATGAAAAGCAGCAGAATTTCTAAAATGATGCAGTTGGGCAAAAGGGTGTATGCGTTTGTTTCGTGAATATCTTCAGGAAAAAAAACACATACAGAGTTTTTGGCCAACCAAGCAAGAGGGAAATGCAAATCCGCACAATAAAGAAGTCTCAATTTCTACTGCTCAGAAAGTCCATCCAAAAAATGTGTACAAATCAAAAATGCAGGAGAGGCCATGGAAAACAGGGAGACTAGTCACGCTGATGGGTGGGGTATAAATATCCAAGTGCTACTCTGAAGAAGTGTATGCTGTTTCCTAAAACATCTAAAATACAAAGCCCCCGATCAAAGGGGACTTCAACTCATGGACATATAACTTGGGATGACTAAATATCAAGAAGACACAGGCACCCCAATGTTTAGGGCTGCTCTGCATACAAGAACCTCAACTTCGGTACACCTAAAGTATCCCAGGAAAAAGAGAAATGCATAAAGAACTTGTGGTAATTTTGTACAATGGAATATCACTCAGACGTGAAATCAATGTCATAAGGCCAGTAGCAGCATAATGAGAGGATTTAGGTATGATGATTCTAAGGGAAATTAGTCACACAGAAAAAGAATCTTATCATAAGATATCACTTACAGAGGGAATGTCAACATCACAACACATGAACTGAATTAGGAAAGAGAGCAGCGTCTCACATTTAGAAAACACTCTTATGCCTCCTTAAGGGGAAAGGAGAGGTGGGGTGATGCATAAAACCAGAGTTTGATATTAGCACAGGTACCATTCCATAAACCAAATACAGAATAGACAAGACCTACACCTTCCTCAGTGAACGGGACTCAAAACCCCTATTCCCCACAGAGGAATATATCTGATTAGTAAGAGTCTTAAAACCTATGTACTGATATGCCTCTGTTAGGGAATCAAGTGTGTCTAGACCGGCATAAACACGTCAGTGAAATCAGCTCAACCCCATTATAAAAATGAATTTCAAAAACAAAACAAAAAACGGCGAAATTCTTACACAATTCCTTCAGGGGTTCTGATGAAACCTAGAATGACCCTATCTGCAAAGACAGCTGGATGAGACATAAGGCTGGACACTTGGGACTGAGAGGACTGGTGAGATTGGGAGAGAAAATGCAGACCGTTTAAAGTAGTAATGCATGCCACCATTCCATGGCTCTCAAATTTCCAGGTAGAAGGGAATATCACTACAGTTATAACATGTATGGGAAACCTAGAGAATGGACACCCTGTGATGGCGAAAAGTTTCTGAAAGTCTCCTACTTTTTCCTCTCCTTGTGCTCCAGTTTGGCATTCCAACTACTTTACTATCAATCTCCCAACTTAGGAGAGTCATCCCCTATAACCTCCTGGTTCGCACAGTTTGCTAATTGTGCAGAGGATGAAAGGGAAGAGGGAGAACCAATCAGAGAGTAGATGTAGGCATTTGGACGGACACATGTCACTCTAAATTCCCGTCAGGAAGAAGAATTAACCAAAGCCTCAGCCACCCACAGGGAACCAGTATAGCCACCCCTGGAACCAGTATAGTTCCTGAAGCAAAATTGTGGATTTGCGGTCAGCTCCCAATAATGGGATTTGAAAATTGGAGCTCAGGGGCAAAGCAAATCAAAAACCTGCAGAGTTATAAAGGACTACTCTCTTCCAAAAATCTGTTGAGGGAAGGCAACAAAGCGGACTTGAAAATGAGGCAGAATTGCACAAAACATATTTCAAGAGGTAAATTGGAATCGCCTTTAAAGCACAGGAAAGGCATCACAACTTCGAGAATGATGCACTTGGCCAAAAACAGCATATGAATTTTCTCCTGAATATATTCAGGAAAAAAGGCATAGGCCCTTTTTGGCCAATCAAGCAAGCGCACAATGCAAATCCACACTACAAAGAATTGTCACTTCGCACCGGTCAAAAAGGACATCTGAAAATCTGTAAAAACCAGAAAGGCAAGATAGAGGTGACAAGGGCATAAAGCAATATGATCCCAAGGGTCATGGAGGATTGTGATGACAAGCGCATGGAGCATTGTGATGACAAGATTATGTATCATTTTGCTGTCAAAGGCATTGTGATGACAAGGTTCATGGAGCACTGTGATGACAAGCGTCATGGAGCAGTGTGATTACAGGGTTCATGGAGCATTGGGATGACAAGGGCATGGAGCATTTTGATGACAAGCGTCCCAGATCATTGTGTTGTCAGGGTTCATGGAGCGTTGTGATGACAGTGGTCATGGAGCATTGTGATGACAGAGGTCATGGGACATTGTGATGAGAACGTCATGGAGCATTGGGCTGAAAATATTCATGGAGTATTGTGATGACAGGGGTCAAGGAGCATTGTGATGACAAGGTACTGGAGCATTGTGATGAGAAGACCATGGAGCCATGTGATGACAAGTCTCATGGAGCATTCTGATGAAAAGGGTCATGGAGCATTGTGATTACAGGGGTCTTGGAACATTGTGATGACAAGGGCATGGAACATTGGGATGAGAATGTCATGGAGTGTTCTGATGATATGCATCATGGAGCTTTGTGAGGACAAGGGCATGGAACATTGTGATTACAGGGGCCTTGGAGCACTGTGAGGGAAAGGGCATGTAACATTGTGATGAAAAAGTCATGGAGCCCTGTCATGACAGGGTTCAAGGAGCATACTGATTACAAGTGTCAGGGACCATTGTGATGACAAGGGTATTGAGCACTGTGATGACAAATGTCATGGAGCATTGTCATTAGAAGACCATGGATACTTGTGATGACGAGTGTTATGTGGAGATCTGATGATAGGTGTTATGGAATATTGTGATCACAAGGATTTGGAGCATTGTGATAACAGAGGTCATAGAGCATTTTGATTTCATTGTGATGACAATAGCATGAAGCATTATGATGATGTGCATTTGGTGCATTGTGATGACAGCATTCATGGAGCATTGAGATGAAAAAGGGCATGGAGCATTATGATTACAGGAGTCTTGGATCATTGTGATGAAAACGGCATGGAACATTGGTCTGAAATGTTTCATGGATTATTGTGATGAGAGGGGGCAAGGAGCATTGTGATAACAAGGGCACGGAACACTGTGATACATGGTTCATGGAGGATTGTAATGAGAAGCGCATGGAGCATTGTGAGAAGAATGGCATCGAGCATTGTGATGAAATGCATCATGGATCGTGTGATGACAAGGGCTTTGAACAATGTGATTAGAGGTTTTTGGAGCATTGTGATGACAATGTCATGGAGCATTGTGATGCCAAGGGTCATGGAGTTTTGTGATGACAAAGGTCATGGAGCATTTTGATTACAAGGGTGTGGTGCATTCTCTTGTGATGGGCAGGGAGCATTGTGATGACAGGGTCATGGAGCAATTTGATGAAAATTGTCATGGAACATTTTGATGACGGGGTTATGGAACATTGTGATGTCAGGAGTCATGGAACATTTTCATGACAGTGTTGTGGACCATTTTGATGACAGGGGAGTGGGTGTATTGTGATGACTAGTGAGGGAACATTTTGATATCATTCGTGAGAGAGCATTTTGATAAGAAGTGCATGGAGCATTGTGAGGACAAGTTTTATGGAGCATTGTGATGACAAGCTTGTGGAGCACTGTGATGACAAGCACATGGCGCACTGTGATGACATGGGTCATGGAGCAATGTGATGACAAGCGTCACCGAGCATTGTGATGAAAATTTCATGGAGCATTTTGGTGACAAAGGTCACAGAGCCTAGTGATGACGAGGGCATGGACCATTGTGATGACAAAGGTCATGAAGCATTGTGATGACTGGAGTCACGGAGCATTGTGATGACAGGGGTCATAGAGCTTTGTGATGAAAAGGCAATGAACATTGTGATGACAGGGGCATGGAGCATTGGCCTGACATGTTTCGTGGATTATTGTGATGAAAGTGGGCATGGTGCAATGTGATGACAAAGGCATGGAGCATTGTGATGAGAAGGTCATGGAGTATTTTGAAGACAGGTCTCAGGGAGCATTGTGATGACATATGTCATGGTCCATTGCGATGACAATGGAATGGAATATTGTGATGCCAAGTGTCATGGAGGATTGTGATGACAAATGTAATGGAGCAATTTGATGACAAGGGCTTGGAGCATTGTAATGACAATGGACATGGAGCATTGTGATGACAAGGGCATGGAGCATTGTGATGACAAGGGCCATTGAGAATTTTGATGACAAGTTCATGAAGCATTGTGATGAGAAGCACATGGAGCTGCCTATGACAGGGGTCATGGAGCATTGTTATGAAAAGTGCATACAGAATTGTGACGACAATTCATGTAACACGGTGATGAGAAGTGTCATGGAGCATAGTGATGCCAAGAACGAGGAGAATAGTGATGACAGGGGACATGGAGCATTGTGATGACCAGGGCATGGAGCATTGTGATGGCAAGACCGTGGAGCTTTGTGATGAGAATACCATGGATAATTGTGATGACGAGCGTCATGGAGCACTGTAATGACAAGGGGAATGGAGCATTGTGATGAGAGTGGCCATGGAGCATTGTGATGACAAGGGTCATGGAGCATTTTGATGACAAGGGCGTGGAGAATTGTGATGAGAAGACCATGGATAATTGTGATGACGAGCGTCATGGAGCACAGTAATGACAAGGGGTATGGAGCATTGTGATGACAGTGGCCATGGAGCATTGTGATGACAAGTGTCTTGGAGCATTCTGATGACAAGCTTGTGGAGTATTGTGACGACAATGGCATGGAACATTGTGATGAAAAGGGCATGGAACATTGTGATAAAAAAGGCATGAAGCCATTTCATGACAGGTTTCAAGGAACATTCTGACGACAAGTGTCAGGGAACATTGTGATGACAAGTGTAATGAGAATGGTGATGAAAAAGATCATGGAGCATTTTGACGAAAAGGGCATGGAGTATTGTGATGACAGGCATCATAGAGCGTTGTGATGACAAGTGTTATGGAACATTGTGATCACAAGGGTTTGGAGCATTGTGATGAGAGAATTAATGGATAATTTTGTTTTCAAGGAGCATGGAGCATTGTGATGACAAGGGCATGAAGCAATGTGATCCCAAGGTTCATGGAGGATTGTGATGACAATGGTAATGGAGTATTGTGATGACAAGCAAATGGAGCATTGTGATGACAAGGTCATGTAGCATTTTGCTGACACAGGCATGGAGCATTGTGATGATAAGGGTCATGGAGCACTGTGATGAGAAGCATCACGGATCATTGTGATTACAGGGGTCATGGAGCATAGGGATGGCAAGGACATGGATCATTGTGATGACAAGTGTCATGGAGCATTGCGCTGAAAATGTTCATGGAGCTTTGTGATGACTAGGGAATGGAGCATTGTGATGACAAGAGTCCCGGATCACTGTGTTGTCAGCGGTCATGGAGCGTTGTGATGACAGTGGTCATGGAGCATTGTGATGATAGGGATCATGAAGCATTGTGATGAGAAGTTCCTGGAGAATTGGACTGAAAATTTTCAGGAAGTATTGTGAGGACTGGGGTCATGGAGCATTGTGATGACAAGGGAATGGAGCACTGTGATGAAAAGTTCCTGGAGCATTGTGATGAGAAGAACATGGAGCCTTGTAATAACAAGTCTCATGGAGCATTCTGATGAAAAGGGGCATGGAGTATTGTGATTACAGGGGTTTTGGAGCATTGTGATGACAAGGGCATAGAGCACTGTGATTACTGGTGTCTTGGAGCATTGTGATGAAATTGGCATGGATGATTGTTATGAAAATGGTATGGAGCCTTGTCATGACAGGGTTCCATGAGCATACTGATGACAAGTGTCAGGGAGCATTGTGATGACAAGTTTATAGAGCATTGTGATGACAAAGGTCATGGAGCACTGTGATGAGAAGACCATGGATAATTGTGATGATGAGCGTCATGGGGCTTTGTGATGATAAGTGTTATTGAACATTGTGATCACAAGGATTTGGAGCATTGTGATGAGACAGATCATCGAATATTTTGATTTCATTGTGATGACAAGAGCCTGAAGCATTATGATGATGGGCATGGCGCATTTTGATGACAGGGTTCATGGAGCATTGAGATGCAAATGTTCATGGAGCATTGTGATTAGAGGGTTCATGGAGCATTGTGATGACAATGGCATGGAGCATTGAGATGCGAAGGGTCATGGTGATTTGTGATGATAAAGGTCATGGAGCAATTTGATGACAAGGGGTGGTGCAATGTGATGAGAAGGGCAGGGAGCATTGTGATGACAGGGTCATAGAGCAATTTGATGAAAATTGTAATGGAATATTTTGATGACAGGGGTTATGGAACATTGTGCTGTCAGGGGTCATCGAACTTTGTGATGATAAGTGCATGTAGCATTGCAAAGACAGGAGTCATGGAACATTGTGATGACAGTGGTGAGGGAGTATTGTGATGAATAGTGATGTAACATTGTGATATCTGTGGTGAGAGAGCATTTTGATGAGAAGTGCATGGAGAATTTTGATGACAAGTTTTATGGAGCATTGTGGTGACAAGATTGTGGAGCACTGTGATGACAAGCGCAGGGTGCATTGTGATGACATGGGTCATGGTGCATTGTGCTGACAAGCGCATGGAGCACTGTGATGACAAGGGTCATGGAGCATTGTGCTGAGGAAGGCATAGAGCATTGTGATCTCAAGGGACAAAGAGCATTGTGATGAAAATTTCATGGAGCAATGTGGTTAAATATGTCACAGAGACTGTGGATGACGAGGGCATGGACCATTTTGATGACAAAGGTCATGAAGCATTGTGATGAATCGATTCATGGAGCATTGTGATGACAGGGGTCATGGACCATTGTGATAACAAGGGCATGGAGCATTGTGATGACAAGGGCAGGGAACATTGGTCTAATAAGTTTCATGGATTATTGCGATGACATTTGGAATGGCGCATTGTGATGACAAGGGCATGGAGCATTGTGATGACCAGGTCATGCAGTATTGTGAAGACAGGTGTCAGGGAGCATTGTGATGACATATATAATGGCCCATTGTGATGACAATGGCATGGAGCATTGTGATGCAAAGTGTCATGGAGGATTCTGATGACAATGGAAATGGAGCATTGTGATGACAATGGCTTGGAGCATTGTGATGACAAGGGTCAGGGAGCAATGTGCTGACAAGTGCATGGAGAATTGTGATAACAAGCGTCATGGAGCATTCTGATGACAAGCTTGTGGAGTATTTTGATGACAATGGCATGGATCATTGTGATGAATACGGCATGGGCATTGTGATGAAAAAGGCATGGAGCATTTTCGTGAAAGGGTTCAAGGAGCATTCTGATGACAAGTGTCAGGGAGCATTGTGATGACAAGTGTATTGATAATTGTGATGACAAAGGTCATGGAGCATTGTGATGAAAAAGGCATGGAGTAATGTGATGACAGGCATCTTAGAGCGTTGTGATGACAATTGTTATGGAACATTGTGATCACCAGGGTTTGGAGCATTGTGATGACAGAGGTCATGGAGCATTTTGATTTCATTGTGATGACAATAGCCTGAAGCATTATGATGATGGGCATCGTCCATTGTGATGACAGGGTTCATGGAGCATTGAGATGAAAAGACGCATGGAGCATTTTGATTACAAGGGTCTTGGAGCATTGTGATGACAAGGGCAAGGAGAATTTTGATGACAGGGCCATGGAACATTCTGATGACATGCGTCATGTAGCTTTTTGATGACAAGGGCATGGAGCATTTTGATTACATGGGTCGTGGAGCATTGTGATGACAAGTGTCATGGAGCCTTGTGATGACAAGGCCGTGGAACATTGTGATGGCAGGTGTCATGGAGCATAGTTATGACAGAGGTAAAGGAGCATTGTGATGAGAAGGGCATGGAGCATTGGTCTGAAATGTTTCATGGATTATTGTGATGAGAGTGGGCATAGAGCATTGTGATTACAAGTGTCATGGAGCTTTGTGATGACAAGGGCATGGAGCAATGTGATGAGAGGTTTCATGGAGCATTGTGATGACAATGACATCGAGCATTGTGATGCCAGGGGTCATGGAGCTTTGTGATGACAAAGGTCATGGAGCATTTTGATGACAAGTGCATGGTGCATTGTGATGAGAATGGCAGGGAGTATTTTGATGCGAGCGTCATGCACCAATTTGATGAATAGTGTATTGGGCCATTTTGATGACAGGGGTTATAGAACATTGTGATGTCAGGGGTCATGGAACATTGTGATGATAAGGGGATGTAGCATTGTGATGACAGGGGTCATGGGACATTGTGATTACTGGGGTGAGGGAGTATTGTGACGACTAGTGATGAAACACTGTGATATCTCTGGTGAGAGAGCATTTTGATGAGAAGTGTATGGAGCATTGTGATTACAAGGTTTATGGAGCATTGCAATGACAAGTTTCTGGACCGTTGTGATGAAAAGCGAATGGCACATTGTGATGAGAAGGGTCATGGAACATTTTTCAAACGAAGGCATGGAGCATTTTGATGACAATGGTCACGGAGCATTGTGATGAAAACGGCATGGGGCATTGTGATGAAAATGGCATGGAGCCTTTTCGTGACAGGGTTCAAGGAGCATTCTGATGACAAGTGTCAGGGAGCATTTTGATGACAAGTGTACTGAGCATTGTGGTGACAAAGGTCATGGAGCATTGTGATGAAAAGGGCATGGAATTTTGTGATGACAGTCATCATGGAGCATTGGGATGACAAGTGTTATGGAACTTTGGGATCACAATGGTTTGGATCATTGTGATGACAGAGGTCATGGATCATTTTGATTTCAAGGAGCATGGAGCATTGTGATGACAAGGGCATGAAGCAATGTGATCCCAAGGTTCATGGAGGATTGTGATGACAATGGAAATGGAGTATTTTGATGACAAGCACATAGAGAATTGTAATGACAATGTCATGTAGCATTTTGCTGACAAAGTCATGGAGCATTTTGATGACAGGTGTCATGGAGCACTGTGATGACAAGCGTCACGGAGCACTGTGAATACAGGGGACATGGAGCATTGGGATGACAAGGGCATGGATCATTGTGATGACAAGTGTCATGGAGCAGTGGGCTGAAAATGTTCATGGAGTATTGTGATGACAGGGGTCATGGAGCATTGTGATGACAGAGGTCAAGGAGAATTTTGATTTCATTGTGCTGACAATAGCCGGAAGCAATATGATGAGGGGCATGATGCATTGTGATGACAGGGTTCATGGAGCATGGAGATGAAAAGGGGCATGGAGCATTGTGATTACAGGGGTCTTGGAGCACTGTGATGACAATGGCATGGAGCATTTAATGAGAAGGCCATGGAACATTTTGATGACATGTATCATGTTGCTTTGTGATGACAAGGGCATGGAGCATTGTGATTACAGGGGTCTTGGAGCATTGTGGTGAGAAGTGTCATGGAGCCTTGTGATTACAAGGCCATGGAACATCATGATGGATGGCGTCATGGAGCACTGTTAATGACAGGGGTAATGGAGCATTGTGATGAGAAGGGCATGGAGCATTGTGATTACAAGTTTTATGGAGCATTGCAATGAGAAAATTGTGGACCGTTGTGATGAAAAGTGCGTGGCAAATTGTGATGAAAAGGGTCATGGAGCATTTTTTTGACAAAGGCATGGAGCATTGTGATGACAAGGGTCACGGAGTATTGTGATGAAATGTTCATGGAGCATTGTGGTTACAAACAACAGAGAGCCTTGTGATGACATGGGCATGGAGCATTGTGATGACAAATATTATGAAGCATTGTGATGACTGGAGTCACGGAGCATAGTGATGACAGGGGTCATGGTGCATTGTGATGACAAGGGCATGGAGCATTGTGATGACAGGGGCATGGAGCATTCGTCTGACAACTTTCATAGATTATTGTGAGGACAGTGGACATGGTGCATTGTGATGACAAGGACATGGATCATTGTGATGAGAAAGTCATGGAGTATTGTGAAGACAGTTGTCAGGGAGCATTTTGATGACATATGTCATGGTCCATTGCGATGACAATAGCAGGGAGCTTTGTGATGCCAAATGTAATGGAGGATTGTGTTGACAAATATAATGGAGCACTGTGATGACTAGGGCTTGGAGCATTATGATGACAAGGGCCATTGAGATTTTTCAGGACAAGGTCGTGAAGCATTGTGATGACAATGTCCTGGAGCACTGTGATGAGAAAAACATGGAGCCTTGTGATGACAAATCTCATGGAGCATACTGATGACAATGGACATGGACCATTGTGATTACAGGCGTCTTGGAACATTGTGATGACATGTGCATGGAGCTTTGTGAGGAGAAAACCAAGAGCATTCTGAAGACATGCGTCCTTTAGCTTTGTGATGACAAGGGGATTGAGCATTGTGATTACATGGGTCTTGGAGCATTGTGATGAAAAAGCATGGAGCCTTGTCATGACAGGTTTCAAGGAGCATACAGACAACAAGTGTCAGGGAGCATTTTGATGACAAGTGTATTGAGCATCGTGATGACAAAGGTCATGGAGCATTGTGATGAGAAGACCATGGATAATTGTGATGACGAGCGTCATGGTGCATTGTGATGACAAGTGTTTTGGAATATTGTGATCACAAGCATTTGGAGCATTGTTATGACAGAGATCATGGAGCATTTTGATTTCATTGTGATGACAATAGCATGAAGCATTATGATGATGGTCATGGTGCATTGTGATGACAGGGTTCATGAAACATTGAGATGAAAATGGGCATGGATCATTGTGGTTACAGGGTTCTTGGAGCATTGTGATGAGAAGGGTCATGGAGCCTTGTGATGACAAGGCCATGGAACATCGTGATGGCAGTGGTCATGGATCATGGGTATGACAGGGATAATGGAGCATTGTGATGGCTGGGCAAGGAGCATTGTGATGAGAAGGCCATGGAGCATTCTGATGATATGTGTCATGGAGGTTTGTGATGACATGGACATGAAGCAATGTGATGAGAACCTTAATGGAGCATTGTGATGACAATGAGATGGAGCATTGTGATGACAAGGGTTATGGATCTTTGTGATGACAAAGGTCATGGAGCATTTTGATGACAAGGGCGTTGTGCATTGTGATGAGAAGGGTAGGGAGCATTGTGATGAAAGGGTCATGGAGCAATTTGATGAAAAGTGTCAAGGAACATTTTGATGACAGTAGTTATGGAACATTGTGATGCCAGGGGTCATCGAACATTGTGATGATAAGTGCATGTAGCATTGTGATGACAGGAGTCATGGCACATTTTGATGACAGGGGTGAGGGAATATTGTGACGAATATTGATGTAACATTGTGACATCAGTGGTGAGAGAGCATTTTGGTGAGAAGTCCATGGAGTATTGTGATGAAAAGGTTCATGGAGCATTGTGATGTCAGGATTTTGGAGCACTGTGATGACAAGCGCATGGTGCATTGTGATGACTTGTGTCATGGAGCATTGTGCTGACAAGCGCATGGAGCATTGTGGTTAAAATGGTCACAGAGCCTTGTGGTGACGCGGGCATGGACCGTTTTGATGACAAACGTTATGCAGCATTGTGATTACTGGAGTCACGGGGCATTGTGATGATAGGGGTCATGGAGCATTGTGATGACAAGGGCATGGAGCACTGTGATGACAGGGGCATGGAGCATTGGTCTGACAAGTTTCATAGATGATTGTGATGACAGTGGACATGGTGCATTGTGATGACAAGGTCATGGAGCATTATGAAGACAAGGTCATGGAGTATTGTGAAGACAGGTGTCAGGGAGCATTGTGATGACATATGTCATGGTCCATTGCGATGACAATGGCATGGAGCATTGTGATGCCAAATGTAATGGAGGATTGTAATGACAAATATAATGGAGCATTGTTATGACTACGGCTTGGAGCATTGTGATGACAAGGGCCATTGAGAATTTTCATGACAATGTCGGGAAGCATTGTGATGACAAAGTCCTGGAGCACTGTGATGAGAAAACCATGGAGCCTTGTGATGACAAGTCTCATGGAGCATACTGATGAAAAGGGGCATGGAGCATTCTGATTACAGGGGTCTTGGAACATTGTGATAACAAGGGCATGGAGCATTGTGATGACAAGGGCATGGAGCTTTGGTCTAATAAGTTTCATGGATTATTGTGATGACAGTTGGAATGGCGCATTGTGATGACAAGGGCATGGAACATTGTGATGACCAGGTCATGCAGTATTGTGAGAAGAGTTGTCACGGAGCATTGTGATGACATATGTTTTAGCCCATTGTGATGACAATGGCATGGAGCATTGTGATGCCAATTTTCATGTAGGATTCTGATGACAAAGGTAAATGAGCATTGTGATGACAATGGCTTGGAGCATAGTGATGACAAGGTTCAGGGAGCATTGTGCTGACAAGTACATGGAGAATTGTGATTACAAGGGTCATGGAGCATTCTGATGACAAGCTTGTGGAGTATTTTGATGACAATGGCATGGAGCATTGTGATGAAAACGTCATGGGGCTTTGTGATGAAAAAGGCAAGGAGCCTTTTTGTGACAGGTTTCAAGGAGCATTCTGTCGACAAGTGTCTGGGAGCATTGTGATGACAAGTGTATTGAGAATTGTGATGACAAAGGTCATGGAGCATTGTGATGAAAAGGGCATGGAGTATTGTGATGACAGGCATCATGGAGCGTTGTGATGAAAAGTGTTATGGAACATTGTGATCACAAGGATTTGGAGCATTGCGATGACAGAGGTCATGGATCATTTAGATTTCAAGGAGCATGGAGCATTGTGATGACAAGGGCATGAAGCCATGTGATCCCAAGTTTCATGGAGGATAGTGATGACAATGGTAATGCAGTATTGTGATGACAAGCACATAGAGCATTGTAATGACAAGGTCATATAGCATTTTGCTGACAAAAGCATGGAGCATTGTTATGACAGGTGTCATGGAGCACTGTGATGACAAGCGACACGGAGCATTGTGAATACAGGGTTCATGGAGCATTGGGATGACAAGGGCATGGATCATTGTGATGACAAATGTCATGGATCATTGGGCTGAAAATGTTCATGGAGTATTGTGATGACAGGGGTAATGGAGCATTGTGATGACTAGGGAATGGAGCATTGTGATGACAAGAGTCCCGGATCATTGTGTTGTCAGGTGTCGTGGAGTGTTGTGATGACAGTGATCAAGGAGCATTTTGATGATATTGGTCTTGGAGCATTGTGATGAGAAGGTCATGGGGCATTGGGCTGAAAATATTCATGGAGTATTGTGATGACAGTGGTCATGGAGCATTGTGATGACAAGGGAATGGAGCATGGTGATAAGAAGTTCCTGGAGCATTGTGATGAGATGACCATGGAGACTTGTGATGACAAGTCTCATGGAGCATTCTGATGAAAAAGGGCATGGAGCATTGTGATTACATGGGTCTTGGAGCATTGTGATGACAAGGGCATGGAGCATTGTGTGGAGAAGGCCATGGAACATTCTGATGACATGCGTCATGGTGCTTTGTGATGACAAGGGCATGGAGCTTTGTGATTACAGGGGTCTTGGAGCATTGTGATGACATAGGTAATGGAGCATTGTGATGAGAAGGGCATGGAGCATTGTGATGAAAAGTTCATGCAGTATTGTGAAAAGTGGTGTCACGGAGCATTGTGATGACATATGTATTGGCCCATTGTGATGACAATGACATGGAGCATTGTGATGCAAATTGTCATGGGTGATTCTGATGACAAAGGTAATGGAGCATTTTGATGACAATGGCTTGGAGCATAGTGACGACAAGGTTCAGGGAGAATTGTGCTGACATGTGCATGGAGAATTGTGATGGCATGAGTCATGGAGCATTCTGATGACAAGCTTGTGGAGTATTTTGATGACAATGGCATGGAGCATTGTGATGAAAACGGCATGGGGCTTTATGATGAAAAAGGCATGCAGCCTTTTCATGACAGGGTTCAAGGAGCATTCTGACGACAAGTGTCAGGGAGCATTGTGATGACAAGTGTATTGAGAACTGTTATGACAAAGGTCATGGAGCATTGTGATGACAAGGGCATGGAGCATTGTGATTACAGGGGTTTTGGAGCATTGTGATGACAAGGGCCTTGGAGCCTTGTGATGACAAGGCCGTGGAACATTTTGATGGAAGGGGTCATGGAGCATTTTTATGACATAGGAAATGGAGCATTGTGATGAGAAGGTCATTGAGAATTGGTCTGAAATGTTTCATGGATTATTGTGATGAGAGTGGGCGTGGAGCATTGTGATGACAAGGGCACGGTACACTGTGATACATGGGTCATGGAGGATTGTAATGACAAGGGCATGGAGCATTGCGATGAGAAGGGCATCGAGCATTGTGATGACAAGTGTCATGGAGCCTTTGATGACAAGGACATGGAGCAATGTGATGAGATGGTTCATGGAGCATTGTGATGACAATGACATGGAGCATTGTGATGCCAAGGGTCATGGAGCTTTGTCATGACAAAAGTCATGGAGCATTTTGATGACAAGTGTGTTGTGCATTGTGATGAGAAGGGCAGGGAGCTTTTTGATGACAGGGTCATGCAGCAATTTGATGAAAAGTGTAATGGAACATTTTGATGACATGGGTTATAGAACATTGTGTTGCCAGGGATCATGGAGCTTTGGGATGAAAAGGGTGATGGAGCATTTTGATGACAGGGGTTATGGAACATTGTGATGTCAGGGGTCAAGGAACATTGTGCTGATAAGGGGATGTAGCATTGTGATGACAGGGGTCATGGAACATTGTGATAACAGGGTTGAGCGAGGATTGTGATGACTAGTGATGGAACATTGTGATATCTCATGTGAGAGAGCATTTGGATGAGAAGTGCATGGAGCATTGTGATTAAAATATTTATGGAGCATAGCGATGACAAGGTTGTGGATCATTGTGATGAAAAGTGCATGGCACATTGTGATGACAAAGGTCATGGAGCATTGTTCTGACAAAGGCATGGAGCATTGTGATGACAAGGGTCACGGAGCATTGTGATGAAAAGTTCATGGAGCATTGGGGTTACAATGGTAACAGAGCCTTGTGATGACGCAGGCATGGACCGTTGTGATGACAAACGTTATGAAGCATAGTGATGACTGGAGTCACGGAGCATTGTGATGACAAGGGTCATGGAGCATTGTGATGACAGGGGCATGGAGCATAGGTCTGACAAGTTTCATAGATTATTGTGATGACAGTGGACATGGTGCATTGTGATGACTAGGGCATGGAGCATTGTGAAGACAAGGGCATGGAGTAATGTGAAGACAGGTGTCAGGGAGCATTGTGATGACCTATGTCATGGTCCATTGCGATGACAATAGCATGGAGCATTGTGATGCCAAATGTAATGGAGGATGTGATGACAAATATAATGGAGCATTGTGATGACTAGGGCTTGGAGCATTATGTTGACAAGGGCCATTGAGAATTTTCATGACAATGTCCTGAAGCATTGTGATCACAAGTCCTGGAGCATTGTGATGAGAAACCATGGAGGCTTGTGATGACAAATCTCAAGGAGCATACTGATGAAAAGGGGCCTGGAGCATTCTGATTAGAGGGGACTTGGAACATTGTGATACAATGGCATGGAGCATTGTGATGACAAGTGCATGCAGTATTCTGAAGAGAGGTGTCAGGGAGCATTGTGATGACATATGTAATGGCCCATTGTGATGACAAAGGCATGGAGCATTGTGATGCCAAGTTTCATGGAGGATTCTGATGACAAAGGTAATGGAGCATTGTGATGACAATGGCTTTGAGCATTGTGATGACCAGGGTCAGGGTGCATTGTGCTGACAAGTGCATGGAGAATTGTGATGACAAGAGACATGGAGCATTCTGATGACAAGCTTGTGGAGTATTTTGATGACAATTGCATGGAGCATTGTGATGAAAATGGCATGGGGCATTGTGATGAAAAACGAATGGAGCATTTTGGTGACAGGGTTCAAGGAGCACTCTGACGACAATGTCAGGGAGCATTGTGATGACAAGTGTATTGAGAATTGTGATGACAAAGGTCATGGAGCATTGTGATGAAAAGGGCATGGAGTTTTGTGATGACAGGCTTCATGGAACTTTGTGATGACAAGTATTACGGAACATTGTGATCACAAGGGTTTGGAGCATTGTGATGACAGAGGTCATGGATCATTTTGATTTCAAGGAGCAGGGAGCATTGTGATGACAAGGGCATGAAGCAATGGGATCCCAAGTTTCATGAAGGATTGTAATGACAATGGTAAAGGAGTATTGTGATGACAAGCGCATAGAGCATTGTAATGACAAGGTCATGTAGCATTTTGCTGACAAAGGCATGGAGCATTGTGAGGACAAGTTTCATGGAGCACTGTGATGACAAGTGTCACGGAGCATTGTGAATACAGGGGTCATGGAGCATTGGGATGACAAGGGCATGGATCATTGTGATGACAAGGGTCATGGAGCCTTGGGCTGAAAATGTTCATGGAGTACTGTGATGACAGGGGTCATGTAGAATTTTGATTTCATTGTGCTGACAATAGCCGGAAGCATTATGATGATTGGCATGATGCATTGTGATGACAGGGTTCATGGAGCATTGAGATGAAGAGGGGCATGGAGCATTGTGATTACAGGGGTCTTGGAGCATTGTGATGACAAGGGCATTGAGCATTTTGTTGAGAAGTACATGGAAAATTCTGATGACGTGTCATGGAGCTTTGTGATGACAAGGGCATAGAAAATTGTGATGGCAAGTGTCATGGAGCATTGTTATGACAGGGGTAATGGAGTATTGTGATAACAAGGGCATGGAGCATTGTGATTACAAGGCTCATGGAGCATTGTGATGACAAATTTGTGGACCGTTGGGATGAAAAGTACGTGGCACATTGTGATGACAAGGGTCATGGAGCATTTTTTGACAAAGGCATGGAGAATTGTGATGACAAGAGTCACGGAGCATTGTGATGAAAAGTTCATGGAGCATTGTGGTTACAAAGGTAACAGAGCCTTGTGATGACGTGGGTATCGCCCATCGTGATGACAAATGTTATGAAGAATTGTGATGACTGGAGTCATGGAGCATTGTGATGGAAAGGGCATGGAACATTGTGCTGAGAAAGGCATAGAGCATTGTAATGACATGTGTCATGGAGCACTGTGATGACAAGCGTCACGGAGCATTGTGAATACAGGGGTCATGGAGCATTGGCAAGACAAGGGCATGGATCATTGTGATGACAATTGTCATGGAGCACTGGGCTGAAAATGTTCATGGAGTGTTGTGATGACAGGGGTCATGGAGCATTGTGATGAGTAGGTCGTGGAGCATTGGGCTGAAAATGTTCATGGATTATTGGGAAGACAGGGGTCATGGAGCATTTTGATGACAAGGGAATGAAGCATGGTGATGACAAGGTCCTAGAGCACTGTGATGAGAAGACCATGGAGACTTGTGATGATACGTCTCATGGAGCATTCTGATGAAAAGGGGCATGGAGCATTGTGATTACAGGGGTCTTGGAGCATTTTGATGACAAGAGCATGGAGCATTGCGATGAGAAGGCCATGAAGCATTCTGATGACATGTGTCATGGAGCTTTTTGATGACAAGGGCATGGAGCATTGTGATGACATGTGTCATGGAGCATTGTGATGACAACGGAATGGAGCATGGTGATGACAAGGTCCTGGGGCATTGTGATGAGAAGACCATGGAGACTTCTGATGAGAAGTCTCATTGAGCATTCTGATGAAAAGGAGCATGGAGCATTGTGATTACAGGTGTCTTGGAGCATTGTGATGACTAGAGCATGGAGCATTGTGATGAGAAGGCCATGGAGCATTCTGATGACATGCGTCATGGAGTTTTGTGATGACAAGGGCATGGAGCATTTGTGATTACAGGGATCTTGGAGCATTGTGATGAAAAGTGCATGGATCATTGTTATGAAAAAGGCATGGAGCCTTGTTATGACAGGGTTCATGGAGCATTCTGACGACAAGTGTCAGGAAGCATTGTGTTGACAAGTGTATTGAGCATTGTGATGACAAAGATCATGGAGCATTGTGAAGAGAAGACCATGGATAATTGTGATGATGAGCGTCATGGGGTGTTGTGATGATAAGTGTTATGGAACCTTGTGATCACAAGGGTTTGGAACATTTTGATGACAGAGGTCATGGAGATTATTGATTTCATTGTGATGGCAATAGCCTGTAGCATTATGATGATGGGAATTGTGCAGTGAGATGATAGGGTTCATGGAGCATTGAGATGAAAAGTGCCATGGAGCATTGTGATTACAAGTGTCTTGGAGCATTGTGATGACAAGGGCATGGAGCACTGTGATGAGAAGGCCATGGAACTTTCTGATGACATGTGTCATGGAGCTGTGTGATGACAAGGGCATGGAGCATTGTGCTTTCAGGGGTCTGGAGCATTGTAATGACAAGTGTCATGGAACCTTGTGATGACTAGGCCGTGGAACATTTTGATGGCAAGAGTCATGGTGCATTTTTATGACAGGTGTAATGGAGCATTTTGATGAGAAGGGCATGGAACATTGGTATGAAATGTTTCATGGATTATTGTGATGAGAGTGGGCATGGAGCATTGTGATGACAAGGGCACGGAACACTGTGATACATGGGTCATGCAGGATTGTAATGACAAGGGCATGGAGCATTGTGATGAGAAGGGCATCGAGCATTGTGATGACAAGTGTCATGGAGCTTTGTGATGACAATGGCATGGAGCAATGTGATGAGAGGGTTCATGGAGCATTGTGATGACAATGACATGGAGCATTGTGATTCCAAGTGTCATGGAGCTTTGTGATGACAAGTCATGGAGCATTTTGATGACAAGGGCATGGTGCATTGTGCTGAGAAATGCAGGGAGCATTTTCATGACCAGGTCATGCAGCAAGTTGATAAAAAGTGTAAAGGAACATTTTGATGGCAGGGGTTATAGAACATTGTGTTGTCAGGGGCCTTGGAGCTTTGGGATGAAAAGGTTCATGGAGCATTTTGATGACAGGGGTTATGGAACATTGTGATGTCAGGGGTCATGGAACATTGTGATGATAAGGGGATGTAGCATTGTGATGACAGTGTCCTGGAACATTGTGATTACAGGGATGAGGGAGTATTGTGATGACTAGAGATGGAACATTGTGATATCTCTGGTGAGAGAGCATTTTGATGAGAAGTGCATGGACCATTGTGATTACAAGGTTTATGAAGCATAGCAATGACAAGGTTGTGGACCGTTGTGTTGAAATGCGCGTGGCACATTGTGAAGACTATGTTCATTGAGCATTGTTCTGACAAAGAAATGGAGCTTTGTGATGACAAGGGCATGGAGCATTGTGATTACATGGGTCATGGAGCATTTTGATGACAATGGCGTCGAGCATTGTGATGAGAAGGCCATGGATAATTGTGATGATGCGCGTCATGGAGCACAGTAATGACAAGGGGTATGGAGCATTGTGATGACAGTGGCCATGGAGAAATGTGATGACAAGTGGCATGGAGCATTCTGATGACAAGCTTGTGGAGTATTGTGACGACAATGGCTTGGAGCATTGTGATGAAAAGGGCATGGAGCATTGTGATGAAAAAGGCATGAAGCCATTTCATGACAGGTTTCAAGGAGCATTCTGATGACAAGTGTCAGGGAACATTGTGATGACATGTGTATTGAGAATTGTGATGAAAAAGATCATGGAGCATTTTGAAGAAAAGGGCATAGAGTATTGTGATGACAGGCATCATGGAGCGTTGTGATGACAAGTGTTATGGAACATTGTGATCACAAGTGTTTGGAGCATTGTGATGATAGAAGTCATGGATCATTTTGTTTTCAAGGAGCATGCAGCATTGTGATGACAAGGGCATGAAGCAATGTGATACCAAGGTTCATGGATAATTGTGATGACAATGCTAAGGGAGTATTGTGATGACAAGCAAATGGAGCATTTTGATGGCAAGGTCATGTAGCATTTTGCTGACACAGGCATGGAGCATTGTGATGATAAGGGTCATAGAGCACTTTGATGAGAAGCATCACGGATCATTGTGATTACAGGGGTCATGGAGCACTGGGATGGCAAGGTCATGGATCATTGTGATGACAAGTGTCATGGAGAATTGGGCTGAAAATATTAATGGAGCATTGTGATGACTAGGGAATGGAGCATCGTGATGACTACAGTCCAGGATCACTGTGTTGTCAGGGGTCATGGAGCGTTGTGATGACAGTGGTCATGGAGCATTGTGATGATAGGGATCATGAAGCATTGTGATGAGAAGTTCCTGGAGAATTGGCGTGAAAATGTTCAGGAAGTATTGTGAGGACAGGGGTCATGGAGCATTGTGATGACAAGGGAATGGAGCATTGTGATGAAAGGTTCCTGGAACACTGTGATGAGGAGACCATGGAGCCTCGTAATAAGAAGTCTCATGGAGCATTCTGATGAAAAGGGGCATGGAGTATTGTGATTACAGGGGTCTTGGAGCATTGTGATGACAAGGGCATGGAGCATTGTGATTACTGGTGTCTTGGAGCATTGTGATGAAATTGGCATTGATCATTGTTATGAAAATGGTATGGAGCCTTGTCATGACAGGGTTCCAGGAGCATACTGATGACAAGTGTCAGGGAGCATTGTGATGACATGTGTATAGAGCATTGTGATGACAAAGGTCATGGAGCACTGTGATGAGAAGACCATGGTTAACTGTGATGATGAGCTTCATGGGTCGTTGTGATGATAAGTGTTATGGAACATTGTGATCACAAGGATTTGGAGCATTGTGATGAGATAGATCATCGAATATTTTGATTTCATTGTGATGACAGTAGCCTGAAGAATTATGATGATGGTCATGGTGCATTTTGATGACAGGGTTCATGGAGCATTGAGATGCAAAGGGGCATGGAGCATTGTGATTAGAGGGTTCATGGAGCATTGTGATGACAATGGCATGGAGCATTGAGATGCTAATTGTCATGGAGATTTGTGATGACAAAAGTCATGGAGCATTTTGATGACAAGGGCGTGGTACATTGTGATGAGAAGGGCAGGGAACATTGTGATGACAGGGTCATAGAGCAATTTGATGAAAAGTGTCATGGAATATTTTAATGACAGGGGTTATGGAACATTGTGATGTCAGGGTTCATGGAGCATTTTGATGAAAAGAATCATGGAGAATTATGATGACAGGGGTTATGGAACATTGTGATGTCAGGGGTCATTGAGCATTTTCAGGAAAAGTGTTATGGAGCATTATGATGACACGGGTTATGGAACATTGTGATGTCAGGGGTCACCGAACTTTGTGATGATATGTGCATGTAGCATTGAAAAGACAAAAGTCATGGAACATTGTGATGACAGGGGTGAGGGAGTATTGTGATGAATAGTGCTGTAACATTGTGATATCATTGGTGAGAAAGCATTTTGATGAGAAGTGCATGGAGAATTGTGATGACTAGTTTTATGGAGCATCGTGGTGACAAGATTGTGGAGCACTGTGATGAGAAGCGCAGGGTGCATTGTGATGACATGGGTCATGGAGCATTGATCTGACAAGCGCATGGAGCATTGTGATGACAAGGGTCATGGAGCATTGTGCTGAGAAAGGCATAGAACATTGTGATGACAAGGGTCAAAGAGCATTGTGATGAAAAGTTATTGGAGCATTGTGGTTAAATATGTCACAGAGACTGTTGATGACGAGGGCATGGTCCACTGTGATGAAAAAGGTCATGAATCATTGTGATGAATGGAGGCAAGGAGCATTGTGATGACAGGCGTCATGGAGCATTGTGATAAAAAGGACATGGAGCATTGTGATGACAAGGGAATGGAGCATTGGTCTAATAAGTTTCATGGATTATTGTGATGACTGTTGTAATGGCGCATTGTGATGACCAGGTCATGCAGTATTGTGAAGACAGGTGTCAAGGAGCACTGTGATGACATATGTAATGGCCCATAGTGATGACAATGGCATGGAGCATTGTGATGCCAAGTGTCATGGAGGATTCTGATGACAAAGGTAATGGAGCATTGTGATGACAATGGCTTAGAGCATTGTGATGACAAGGTTCAGGGAGAATTTTGCTGACAGGTGCAGGGAGAATTGTGATGAAAACGGTCATGAAGTATTCTGATGAGAAGCTTGTGGAGTATTTTGATGACAATGGCATGGAACATTGTGATGAAAAAGGCATGTGACATTGTGATGACAAGTGTATTGAGAATTGTGATGACAAATGTCATGGAGCATTGTGATGAGTAGGGCATGGAGTATTGTGATGGCAGGCATCATGGAGCGTTGTGATGACAAGTGTTATGAAACATTGTGATCACAAGGGTTTGGAGCATTGTGATGACAGAGGTCATGGATCATTTTGATTTCAAGGAGCATGGAGCATTTTGATGACAAGGGCATGAAGCAATGTGATCCCAAGGTTCATGGAGGACTGTGATGACAATGGTAATGGAGTATTGTGATGAAAAGCGAATAGAGCATTGCAATGACAAGGTCAGGTAGCATTTTGCCGACAAAGTCATGGAGCATTGTGATGACAGGTGTCATGGAGCAATGTCATGACAAGCGTCACGGAGCATTGTGAATACAGGGGTCATGGAGCATTGGGATGACAAGGGCATGGATCTTTGTGATGACAAGTGTCATGGAGCATTGGGCTATAAATGTTCATGGAGTATTGTGATGACAGGGATCATGGAGCATTTTGATGACAAGTTCCTGGAGCACTTTGATGAGAAGACAATGGAGACTTGTGATGACAATTCTCATGGAGCATTCTGATGAAAAGGGACATGTAGCATTGTGATTACAGGGGTCTTGGAGCATTGTGATGACAAGGGCATGGAGCATTGTGATGAGAAGGCCATGGAGCATTCTGATGACATGCATCATTGAGCTTTGTGATGACAAGGGCATGGAGCATTGTTATTACAGGGGTCTTTGAGCATTGTGATTAAAAGGGCATGGATAATTGTGATGAAAAAGGCATGGAGACGTGTCATGACAGGGTTAATGGAGCATACTGATGACAAGTGTCAGGGAGCATTGTGATGAGGAGACCATGGATAATTGTGATGATGAGCGTCATTGGGTGTTGTGATGATAAGTGTTATGGAACATTGTGAACACAAGTGATTGGAGCATTGTGATGACAGAAGTCATGGAGTATATAGATTTCATTGTGATGACAATAGCCTGAAGCATTATCATGATGGGCCTGATGCATTGTGATGACAGTGTTCATGGAGCATTGAGATGAAAAGGGGCATGGAGCATTGTGATTACAGGGTTCTTGGAGCATTGTGATGTCAAGGGCATGGAGCATTTTGATGAGAAGGACATGGAACATTCTGATGGCATGTGTCATGGAGCTTTGTGATGACAAGGGCATGGAGCATTGTGATTACAGGGTTCTTGGAGCATTGTGATGACAAGTGTCATGGAGCCTTGTGATGACAAGGCCGTGGAATATTGTGATGGCAGGGGTCATGGAACATTGTTATGATAGGGATAATGGAGCATTGTGATGAGAAGGACATGGAGCATTGTGAATACAAGGTTTATGGAGCATTACCATGACAAATTTGTGGACCGTTGTGATGAAAATCGCGTAGCATATTGTGATGACAAGGGTCATGGAGCATTTTTCTGACAAAGGCATGGGGCATTTTGATGACAATGGTCACGAAGCATTGTGATGAAAATTTCATGGAGCATTGTGGTTATAAAGGTCACAGAGCCTTGTGATAACGCGGTCATGGACCATTGTGATGACAAATGTTATGAAGCATTGTGATGACTGGAGTCATGGAGCATTGTGATGACAGTGGACATGGAGCATTGTGATGACAAGGGCATAGAGCATTTTGGTGACAGGGGCATGGAGCATTGGTCTGACAAGTTTCATAGATTATTGTGATGACAGTGTACATGGTGCATTGTGATGACAAGGGCATGGATCATTGTGATGAGAAGGTCATGCAGTATTGTGAAGACAGCTGTCAGGGAGCATTGTGATGACATATGTAATGGCCCATTGTGGTGACAATGGCATGGAGCATTGTGATGCCAAGTGTCATGGATGATTCTGATGACAAATGTAATGGAGCATTGTGATGACAATGGCTTGGAGCATTGTGATGACAAGGGTTAAGGAGCATTGTGCTGACCAGTGCATGGAGAATTGTGATGACAAGGGTCATGGAGCAATCTGATGACAAACTTGTGGAGTATTATGATGACAATGGCATGGAGCAGTGTGATGAAAACGGCATGGGGCATTGTGATGAAAAAGGCATGGAGCCTTTTCATGACAGAGTTCAAGGAGCATTCTGACGACAAGTGTCAGGGAGCATTGTGATGACAAGTGTATTGAGAATTGTGATGACCAAGGTCATGGAGCATTGTGATGAAAAGGGCATGGAGTATTGTGATGACAGGCATCATGGAGCGTTGTGATGACAAGTGATATGGAGCATTGTGATCACAAGGCTTTGGAGCATTTTGAGGACAGATTTCATGGATCAGTTTGATATCAAGGAGCATGGAGCATTGTGATGACAAGGGCATAAAGCAATGTGATCCCAAGGTTCATGGAGGATTGTGATGACAATGGTAATGGAGTATTGTGATGACAAGCGCATAGAGCATTGTAATTACAAGGTCATTTAGCCTTTTGCTGACAAAGTCATCTAGCATTGTGATGACAGGTGTCATGGAGCACTGTGATGACAAGCATCACGGAGGATTGTGAACACAGGGGTCATGGAGCATTGGGCTGAAAAGGGCATGCATCATTGTGATGACAAGTATCATGGAGCATTGGGCTGAAAATATTCATGAAGTATTGTGATGACAGGGGACATGGAGAATTGTGATGACATAGGTCATGGAGAATTTTGATTTCATTGTGCTGACAATAGCCGGAAGCATTATAATAATGGGCATGATGCAGTGTGATGACAGGGTTCATGGAGCATTGAGATGAAAAGGGAAATGGAGCATTGTGATTACAGGGCTCTTGAGCATTGTGATGACAAGGGCATGGAGCATTGTGATGAGAAATCCATGGAACATTCTGATGACATAAGTCATGGAGCTTTCTGATGACAAGTCATGGAGCATTTTGATGACAAGGGAATGGTGCATTGTGATGAGAAGTTCAGGGAGTATTTTGATGACCGGTTCATGCAGCAATTTGATAAAAAGTGTATTGGAATATTTTGATGGCATGGGTTATAGAACATTGTGATGTCAGGGTTCTTGGAGCTTTGGGATGAAATGGGTCATGGAGCATTTTGATGACAGGGGTTATGGAACATTGTTATGTCAGGGGTCATGCAATATTGTGATGATAAAGGGATGTAGCATTGTGATGACTGGGTCATGGAACGTTGTGATTCCAGGGGTGAGGGTGTATTGTGATGACTAGTGATGGAACATTGTGATATCTATGGTGAGAGAGCATTTTGATGAGAAGTTCATGGACCATTGTGATAACAAACTTTATGGAGCATTGCAATCATAAGTTTGTGGACAGTTGTGATGAAATGTGCATGGCACATTGTGATGACAATGGTCATGGAGCATTGTTCTGACAAAGAAATGGAGCATTGTGATGACAAGGGTCCCAGAGAATGGTGAGGAAATGTTCATGGAGCATTGTGGTTACAAATGTCACAGAGCCTTGTGATGACGCGGACATGGACCATTGTGATGACAAACGTTATGAAGCATTGTGATGACTGGAGTCACGGAGCATTGGGATGACAGGGGTCATGGAGCATTGTGATGACAAGTGCATGGAGCATTGTGATGACAGGGGAATGGAGCATTGGTCTGAAAAATTTCATAGATTATTGTGATGACCATGGGCATGGTGCATTGTGATGACAAGGGCATGGAGCATTGTGATGAGAAGGTCATGGAATATTGTGAAGAGAGATGTCAGGGAGCATTGTGATGACATATGTGATGGTCCATTGCGATGACAATGGCATGGAGCATTGTGATGCCAATTGTAATGGAGGATTGTGATGACAAATATAATGGAGCATTGTGATGATTAGGGCTTGCAGCATTATGATGACAAGGGCCATTGAGAATTTTCATGACAAGGTCGTGAATCATTGTGATGACAAGATCCTGGAGCACTGTGATGACAAAGCTATGGAGCCTTGTATTGACAAGTCTCATGGAGCATACTGATGAAAAGGGGCATGGAGCATTGTGATTACAGGGGTCATGGAACATTGTGATGACAAGGGCATGGAACATTGTGAGGAGTAGACCAAGGAGCATTCTGATGGCATGCGTCATTGAGATTTGTGATGACAAGGGCATGGAGCATTTTGATTACATGGGTCTTGGAGCATTGTGATGAAAAGGGCATGGATCATTGTGATGAAAAAGGCATGGAGCCTTGTCATGACAGAGTTCAAGGAGCATACAGACAACAAGTGTCAGGGAGCATTTTGATGACAAGTGTATTGAGCATTGTGTTGACAAAGGTCATGGAGCATTTTGATTAGAAGACCAAGGATAATTATGATGACGAGCGTCAAGGGGCATTGTGATGTCAAGTGTTATGGAATATTGTGATCACATGGGACTGGAGCATTGTTATGACAGAGGTCATGGTGCATTTTGATTTCATTGTGATGACAATAGCATGAAGCATTATGATTATAGGCATGGTGCATTGTGATGACAGGTTTAATGGATCATTGAGATGAAAACGGGCATGGAGCATTGTGATTACAGGGTTCTTGGAGTGTTGTGATGAGAAGGGTCATGGAGCCTTGTGATGACAAGGCCAGGGAATATCGTGATGGCAGGGGCATGGAGCATTGTTATGAGAGGGGTAATGGAGCATTGTGATGGCAAGAGCATGGATCATTCTGATGAGAAGGCCATGTAGCATTCTGATGACATGTGTCATGGAGCATTGTGATGACAATGACATGGAGCATTGTGATGCCATGGGTCAGGGCTCTTTGAGATGACAAAGGTCATGGAGCATTTTGATGGCAAGGGCGTTGTGCATTGTGATGAGAAGGGCAGGGAGAATTGTGATGACAGGTTCATGGAGCAATTTGTTGAAAATTTTCATGGAACATTTTGCTGACAGGTGTTACGGAACATTGTGATGTCAGGGGTCATCGAACATTTTGATGATAAGTGCATGTAGCATTGTGATGACAGGAGTCATGAAACTTTGTGATGACAGGTGGGAGGGAGTATTGTGACAAATAGTGATGTAGCATTGTGATATCAGTGGTGAGAGAGCATTTTGATTAGAAGTGCATGGAGGATTACGATGACAATGTTTATGGAGCATTGTGATGACAAGATTTTAGAGCACTGTGATGACAAGCGCATGGTGCATTTTGATGACATGTGTCATGGAGCATTGTGCTGACAAGCACAAGGAGCATTGTGATGACAAGGGTCATGGAGCATTGTGCTGAGAAAGGCATAGAGCATTGTGATGACAAGGGTCAAAGAGCATTGTATGAAAAGTTCATGGGGCATTGTGGTTAAAATGGTCACAGAGACTGTTGATGACGAGGGCATGGACCATTGTGATGACAAAGTCATGAAGCATTGTGATGACTGGAGTCACGGTGGATTGTGATGACAGGGGTCAGGGAGCATTGTGATAACAAGGGCATGGAGCACTGTGATGACAAGGGCATGGATCATTAGTCTAATAAGTTCCATGGATTGTTGCGATGACAGTTCGAATGGCACATTGTGATGACAAGGGCATGGAGCATTGTGATGACCAGGTCATGCAGTATTGTGAAGAGAGGTGTCAGGGAGCATTTTGATGACATATGTAAAGGCCCATTGTGATGACAATGGCATGGAGAATTGTGATGACCAGGTCATGCAGTATTGTGAAGAGAGGTGTCAGGGAGCATTGTGATGACATATGTAATGGCCCATTGTGATGACAATGGCATGGAGCATTGTGATGCCAAGTGTCATGGAGGATTCTGATGACAAAGGTTATGGAACATTGTGATGACAATGGCTTGGAGCATTGTGATGACATGGGACAGGGAGCATTGTGCTGACAATTGCATGGAGAATTGTGATGACAAGGGTCATGGAGCATTCTGATGACAAGCTTGTGGAGTATTTTGATGACAATGGCATGGAGCATTGTGATGAAAATCGCATGGGGCATTGTGAAGGAAAAGGCATGGAGCCATTTCGTGGCAGGTTTCAAGGAGCATTCTGATGACAATGTCAGGGAGCATTGTGATGACATGTATACTGAGAATTGTGATGAAAAAGGTCATGGAGCATTGTGATGAAAAGGGCAAGGAGTATTGTGATGACAGGCCTCATGGAGCGTTGTGATGACAAGTGTTATGGAAGATTGTGATCACAAGGCTTTGGAGCATTGTGATGAGAGAGGTCATGGATCATATTGATTTAAAGGAGCATGGAGCATTGTGATGACAAGGGCATGAAGCAATGTGATCCCAAGGTTCATGGAGGATTGTGATGTCAATGGAAATGGAGTATTGTGATGACAAGCGCATAGAGCATTGTAATGACATGGTCATGTAGCATTTTGCTGACAAAGGCATGGAGCATTGTGATGACATGTGTCATGGAGCACTGTGATGACAAGCGTCATGGAGCATTGTGAATACAGGGGTCATGGAGCATTGGGATGACAAGGGCATGCATCATTGTGATGACAAGTGTCATGGAGCACTGGGCTGAAAATGTCCATGGAGTGTTGTGATGACATGGGTCATGGAGCATAGTGATGAGCAGGGAATGGAGCATTGCGATGACAAGAGTCCCGGATCATTGTGTTGTCAGGAGTCATGGAGTGTTGTGATGACAGTGGTCATGGAGCATTGTGATGATATTGGCCATGGAGCATTGTGATGTGTAGGTCGTGGAGCATTGGGCTGAATATGTTAATGGATTATTGTGATGACAGGGGTCATGGAGCATTGTGATGACAAGGGAATGGAGAATGTTGATGACAATATCCTGGATCTTTGTGATGAGATGACCATGGAGACTTGTGATGAGAACTCTCACGGAGCATTCTGATGAAAAGGGGCATGGAGCATTGTGATTACAGGGGTCTTGGAGCATTTTGATGACAAGCACATGGAGCATTGTGATGACAGTGATCTTGGAGCATTGCGATGAAAAGGGCACGGATCACTGTGATGAAAAAGTCATGGAGCCTTGTCATGACAGGGTTCAAGGAGCATACTGACGACAAGTGTCAGGGAGCATTGTGATGACAAGTGTATTGAGCATTGTGATGACAAAAGTCATGGAGCATTGTGATGAGAATACCATGGATAATTGTGATGATGAGAGTCATGGGGATTTGTGATGATAAGTGTTATGGAACATTGTGATCACAAGGGTTTGGAGCATTATGATGACAGAGGTCATGGAGAATTTTGATTTAATTGTGATGACAATAGCCTGAAGCATTATGATGATGGGCATGGTGCATTGTGATGACAGGGTTCATGGAGCATTGAGATGCAAAGTGGCATGGAGCATTGTGATTACAGGGGTCTTGGAGCATTGTGATGTCAAGGGTCAGGGAGCCTTGTGATGGCAAGGCTGTGGAACATAGTGATGGCAGGGGTCATGGAGCATTTTTATGACAGTGGTAATGGAGCATTGTGATGAGAAGTGCATTGCGCATTGGCCCGAAAGTTTTCATGGATTATTGTGATGAGAGTGGGCATGGAGCACTGTGATGACAAGGCCACGGAACACTGTGATACATGGGTCATGGAGGATTGTGATGAAAAGAGCATGGAGCATTTTGATGAGAAGGGCATCGAGCATTTTGATGACAAGTGTCATGGAGCATTGTGATGACAAGGGCATGGAGCAATGGGATGAGAGCGTTCAGGGAGCATTGTGATGACAATGACATGGAGCATTGTGATGCCAAGTGTCATGGAGCTTTGTGATGACAACGGTCATGGAGCATTTTGATGACAAGCGTGTGGTGCATTGTGATGAGAAGGAAAGGGAGCATTTTGATGACAGGTTCATGCTGCAATTTGATGAAAAGTGTCATGTAACATTTTGACGACAGGGGTTACAGAACATTGTGATGCCATCGGTCATGGAGCTTTGGGATGAAATGTGTCATGGAGCATTGTGATGACAGTGGTTATGGAATATTGTGATGTCACGGGTCATGGAACATTGTGATTACTGGGTTGAGGGAGGATTGTGATGACTAGTGATGGAACATTGTGATATCTCAGGTGAGAGAGCATTTGGATGAGAAGTGCATGGACCATTGTGATTACAAGGTTTATGGAGCATATCGATGACAAGGTTGTGAATCATTGTGATGAAAAGCGCATGGCACATTGTGATGACAAGGGTCATGGAACATTGTTCTGACAAAGGCATGGAGAATTATGATGACAAGTGTCATGGAGCATTGTGATGAAAAGTTCATGGAGCATTGTGGTTACAAAAGTCACAGAGCCTTGTGATGACGCGGGCATGGACCATTGTGATGAAAAATGTTATGAAGCATTGTGATGACTGGAGTCACGGAGCATTGTGATGTCAAAAGTAATTTAGCATTGTGATGACAATGGCTTGGAGCATTGTGATGACAAGGTTCAGGGCGCATTGTGCTGACAAGTGCATGGATAATTGTGATGAAAAAGGTCATGGAACATTCTGATGACAATCTTGTGGAGTATTTTGATGACAATGACATGGAGCATTGTGATGAAAACGGCATGGGACATTGTGATGAGAAAAGCATGGAGCCTTTTCGTGACAGGTTTCAAGGAGCATTCTGACGGCAAGTTTCAGGAAGCATTGTAATGACAAGTGTATTAGAATTGTGATGACAAAGGTTATGGAGCATTGTGATGAAAAGGCCGTGGAGTATTGTGATGACAGGCATCATGGAGCGTTGTGATGACAAGTGTTATGGAACATTGTGATGGCAAGGGTTTGGAGCATTGTGATGACAGAGGTCATGGATCATTTTGATTTCAAGGAGCATGGAGCATTGTGATGACAAGGGTATGAAGCAATGTGATCCCAAGGTTCATGGAGGATTGTGATGACAATGGTAAAGGAGTATTGTGATGACAAGCGCATAGAGCATGGTAATGACAAGGTTATGTAGCATTTGCTGACAAAGGCATGGAGCATTGTGATGACAGGTGTCATGGAGCACTGTGATGACAAGCGTCACGGAGCATTGTGAATACAGTGGTCATGGAGCATTGGGATGACAAGGGCATGGTTCAATGTGATGACAAGCGTCATGGAGCATTGGGCTGAAAATGTTCATGGAGTATTGTGATGACAGGGGTCATGGAGCATTGTGATGACTTGGGAATGGAGCATTTTGATGACAAGAATTCCGGATCATTGTGTTGTCAGGTGTCATGGAGTGTTGAGATGACAGTGGTCATGGTGCATTGTGATGATATTGGCCATGGAGAATTGTGATGAGTAGGTCGTGGAGCATTGTGATTACAGGTTTCTTGATGCATTGTGATGAAAAAGGCATGTATCATTGTGAAGAAAAAGGCATTGAGCCTTGTCATGACAGTGTTCAAGAAGCATACTTACGACAAGTGTCAGATAGCATTGTGATGAAAAGTGTATTGAGCATTTGATGACAAAGGTCATAGAGCATTGTGATGAGAAGACCATGGATAATTGTGATGATGAGCGTCATGGGGTGTTGTGATGATAAGTCTTATGGAACATTATGATCACAAGGGTTTGAGGCATTATGATGACAGATGTCATGGAGAATTTAGATTTCATTGTGATGACAATAGCATGAAACATTATGATGATGGGCATGGTGCATTGTGATGACTGGGTTCATGGAGCATTGAGATGAAAAGGGGAATGGAGCATTGTGATTACCGGGGTCTTGGAGCATTGTGATGACTAGGGCATGGAGCATGGTGATGAGAAGGCCATGGAAAATTCTGATGACATGCATCATGGAGCACTGTGATGACAAGGGCATGGAGCATTGTGATTACAGGGGTCTTGGGGAATTGTGATGACAAGGATCATGGAGCCTTGTGATGATATGCCGTTGAACAGTGTGATGGCAGGTGTCATGGAGCATTGTTATGACAGAGGTAATGGAGCATTGTGATGAGAAGGGCATTGAGCTTTGGACTAAAATATTTCATGGATTATTGTAATGAGAGTGGGCATGGAGCATTGGGATGACAAGGGCACGGAACACTGTGATACATTCATGGAGGATTGTAATGACCAGGACATGGAGCATTGCGATGAGAAGGGCATCGAGCATTGTGATGACAAGTGTCATGGACCTTTGTTCTGACAAGGGCATGGAGCAATGTGATGAGAGTGTTCATGGAGCACTGTGATGACAATGACATGGAGCATTGTGATGCCAAGGGTCATGGAGATTTGTGATGACAAATAACAGGGAGCATTTCGATGACTATGGTGTGGTGCATTGTGATGAGAAGGGCAGGGAGCATTTTGATTACAGGTTCATGCAGCAATTTGATTAAAATATAATGGAATATTTTGAGGGCAGGGGTTATAGAACATTGTGATGTCAGGGGTCATGGAGCTTTGGGATGAAAAGGTTCATGGAGCATTTTGATTACAGGGGTTATGGAACATTGTGATGTCAGGGATCATGGAACATTGTGATGATAAGGGTATGTAGCACTGTGATGACAGGGGTCATGGAACATTATGATTACAGGGGTGAGGGAGTATTGTGATGACTAGTGATGGAACATTGTGATATCTCTGGTGAGAGAGCATTTGGATGAGAAGTCCATGGAGCATTGGGATTACAATGTTTATGAAGCATAGCGATGACAAGGTTGTGGACCGATGTGATGAAAAGCACGTGGCACATTGTGATGACAAGGGTCATGGAGCATTGTTCTGACAAAGGCATGGAACATTTTGATGACAAGGGTCACGGAGCATTGTGATGAAAAGTTCATGGAGCATTTTGGTTACAAAGGTCACAGAGCCTTGTGATGACACGGGCAAGGACCGTTTTGATGACAAACATTATGAAGCATTGTGATGACTGGAGTCATGGAGCACTGTGATAATAGGGGTCATGGAGCATTGTGATGACATGGGCATGGAGCATTGTGATGACAAGGGTATGGATCATGGTGATGAGAAGGTCATGGATTATTGTGAAGACAGATGTCAGGGAGCATTGTGATGACATATGTCATGGTCCATTGCGATGATAATGGCATTGAGCATTGTGATGCCAAATGTAATGGAGGATTGGGATGACAAATAAAATGGAGCATTGTGATGACAAGGGCTTGGAGCACTATGATGACAAGGGCCATTGAGAATTTCATGACAAGGTCGTGAAGCATTGTGATGACAAGGTCCTGGAGCATTGTGATGAGAAATCCATGGAGCCTTGTGATGACAATCTCATATAGCATACTGATCAAAAGGGGCATGGACCATTGTGATTACAGGGGTCTTGGAACACTGTGATGACAAGGGCATGGATCATTGTGAAGAGAAGGCCAAGGAGCATTCTGAGGACATGCGTCATTGAGCTTTGTGATGACAAGCGCATGGAGCATTGTGATTACAGGGGTCTTGTAGCATTGTGATGAAAAGGGCATGGAATATTGTGATGAAAAATGCATGGAGCCTTGCCATGACAGGGTTCAAGGAGCATACAGACAACAAGTGTCATGGAGCATATTGATGACAAGTGTATTGAGCATTGTGATGACAAAGGTCATGGAGCATTGTGATGAGAAGGCCATGGAGCATTCTGATGACATGTGTCATGGAGCTTAGTGATGACAAGGGCATGGAGCAATGAGATGCCAAGGGTCATGGATATTTGTGATGACAAAGGTCATGGAACATTTTGATGACAAGGGCGTTGTGCATTGTAATGAGCAGTGCAGGGAGCATTGTGATGACATGGTCACGGAGAAATTTGATGAAAAGTGTCAAGGAACATTTTGATGACAGGGGTTATGGAAATTGTGATGTCATGGGTCATCGAACATTGTGATGATAAGTGCATGTAGCATTGTGATGACAGGAGTCATGGAACATTGTGATGACAGAGGTGAAGGAGTATTGTGTCGAATAGTGAAGTAACATTGTGATATCAGTGGTGAGAAAGCATTTGGATGAGAAGTGCATGGAGCATTGTGATGACAAGGTTTATGGAGCACTGTGATGACAAGATTGTGGAGCACTGTGATGACAAGATTGTGGAGCACTGTGATGACAAGCGCATGGTGCATTGTGATGACATGTGTCATGGAGCATTTTGCTGACAAGCGCATGGAGCATTGTGAGGACAAGGGTCATGGAGCATTGTGCTGAGAAAGGCATAGAGCATTGTGATGACAAGGGTCAAAGAGAATTGTGATGAAAAGTTCATGGAGCATTGTGGTTAAAAAGGTCACAGAGACTGTTGATGACGAGGGCATGGACCATTGTGATGACAAAGGTCATGAAGCATTGTGATGACTGGAGTCACGGAGCACTGTGATGACAGGGGTCATGGAGCATTGCGATGAAAAGGGGCATGGAGCATTGTAATGACAAGGGCATGTATCATAGGTCTCATAATTTTCATGGATTATTGCGATGACAGTTGCAATGGTGCATTGTGGTGACAAGGGCATGGAGCATTGTGATAAAGAGGTCATGCTGTATTGTGAAGACTGGTGTCATGGAGCATTGTGATGACAGGGTTCATGCAGCATTGTGATGACTAGGGAATGGAGCATAGTGATGACAAGAGTCCCGGATCATTGTGTTGTCAGGTGTCATGGAGTGTTGTGATGACTGTTGTCATGGTGCATTGTGATGATATTGGTCATGGAGCATTGTGATGAGAAGGTTATGGAGCATTGTGCTGATAATATTCATGGAGTATTGTGATGACAATGGTAATGGAGCATTGTGATGACAAGGGAATGGAGCATAGTGATGACAAGGTCATGTAGCATTGTGATGAGAAGTCCTTGGAGGCTTGTGATGACAAGTTTCATGGAGCATTCAGATGAAAAGTGGCATGGATCATTGTGATTACAGTGGTCTTGGAGCATTGTGATGACAAGGGCATGGAGCATTGTCAGAGACGGCCATGCAGCATTCTGATGACATGGGTCATGGAGCTTTGTGATGACAAGGGCTTGGAGCATTGTGATTACAGGTGTCTTGGAGCATTGTGATGAAAAGGGCACGGATCATTGTGATGAAAATGTCATGGAGACTTGTCATGACGGGGTTAATGGAGCATACTGAAGACAAAGGTCAGGGAGCATTGTGATGACAAGTGTATTGAGCATTGTGATGACAAAGGTCATGGAGCATTGTGATGAGAAGACCATGGATAATTGTGATGATGAGCGTCATGGTGTGTTGTGATGATAAGTGTTATGGAACACTGTGATCACAAGGGTTTGGAGCATTATGATGACAGAGGTCATGGAGAATATTGATTTCATTGTGATGACAATAGCCTGAAGCATTATGATGATGGGCATGGTGCATTGTGATGACAGGGTTCATGGAGCATTGAGATGAAAAGGGGCAAGGAGCATTGTGATTACAGAGGTCTTGTAGCATTGTGATGACAAGCGCATAGAGCATTTTACTGACAAGATCATGGAGAATTCTGCAGACAAAGGCATGGAGCACTGTGATGACAGGTGTCATGGAGCACTGTGATGACATGTGTCACGGAGCCTTCTGAATACAGGGGTCATGGATCGTTGTGATGACAAGGGTCATGGAGCATTGGGCTGAAAATGTCCATGGAGAATTGTGATGACCTGGGTCATGGAGAATTGTGATGACAGAGGTCATGGAGAATTTTGATTTCATTGTGCTGACAATAGCCGGAAGCATTATGATGATGGGCATGATGCATTGTGATGACAGGGTTCATGTGGCATTGAGATGAAAAGGGGCATGGAGCATTTTGATACAGGGGTCTTTGAGCATTGTGATGACAAGGGCATGGAGCATTTGGATGAGAAGGAAATGGAACATTCTGATGACATGTGTCATGGTGCTTTGTGATGACAAGGGCATGGATCATTGTGATTACAGGGGTCTTGGAGCATTGTGATGACAAGGGTCATGGAGCTTTGTGATGACAAGGCCGTTGAACATTGTGATGGCAGGTGTCAGGAGCATTGTTATGAGAGGGGTAATGGAGCATTGTGATTTGAAGGGCATGGAGCATTGTGATTACAAATTTTATGGAGCATTGTGATGACAAATCTGTGGACCATTGGGATAAAAAGCGCATGGCACATTGTGATGACAACTGTCATGGAGCATTTTTCTGACAAAGGCATAGAGCACTGTGATGACAAGGGTCACGGAGCATTGTGATGAAAAGTTCATGAAGCATTGAGGTTCAAAATGTCACAAAGCCTTGTGATGACACGGACATGGACCATTGTGATGACAAATGTTATGAAGCATTGTGATGACTGGAGTCACGGAGCATTGTGATGACAGGGGTCATGGAGCATTGTGATGACAAGGGCATGGAGCATTGTGCTGAGAAAGGCGTAGATCATTGTGATGACAAGGGTCAAAGAGCATTGTGATGCAAAGTTCATGGAGCATTGTGGTTAAAAAGGTCACAGAGACTGTTGATGATGAGGTAATGGACAATTGTGATGACAAAGGTCATGAAGCATTGTGATGACTGGAGTCACGGAGCATGGTGATGACAGGGGTCATGGAGCATTGTGATAACAAGGGCATGGAGCATTGTGATGACAAGGGCAAGGAGCATTGGTCTAATATGTTTCATGGATTATTGTGATGACATTTGGAATGGCACATTGTGATGACAAGGGCATGGAGCATTGTGATGACCAGTTCATGCAGTATTGTGAAGAGAAGTGTCAGGGAGCGTTGTGATGACATATGTAATGGTCCATTGTGATGAAAATAGCATGGAGCATTGTGATGCCAAGTTTCATGAAAGATTCTGATGACCAAGGTTATGGAGCATTGTTATGACAATGGCTTGGAGCATTGTGATGACAAGGGTCAGGGAGCATTGTGCTGACAAGTGCATGATGAATTGTGATGACAAGGGTCATGGAGCATTCTGATGACAAGCTTGTGGAGTATTTTGATGACAATGACATGGAGCATTGTGATGAAAACGGCATGGGGCCATGTGATGAAAAAGGCATGCAGCCTTTTCGTGACAGGTTTCAAGGAGCATTCTGAAGACAAGTGTCAGGGAGCATTGTGATGACAAGTGTATTGAGAATTGTGATGACAAACGTCATAGAGCATGGTGATGAGAAGGCCATGGATAATTGTGATGATGATCGTCATGGGTTGTTGTGATTATAAGTGTTATAGAACATTGTGATCACAAGGCTTTGGAGCATTACGATGACAGAGGTCATGGGGAATTTTGATTTCATTGTGATGACAATAGCCTGAAGCATTATGATGATGGGCATGGTGCATTGTGATGACAGAGTTCATGGAGCATTGAGATGAAAAGGGGCATGTAGCATTGTGATTACAGGGGTCTTGGAGCACTGTGGTGACAAACGCATAGAGCATTGTAATGACAAGGTCATGTAGAATTTTCCTGACAAAGGCATGGAGCATTGTGATGACAGGTGTCATGGAGAAATGTGACACAATTGTCATGGAGCATTTTCAATACAGTGGTAATGGATCATTGGGATGACAAGTGCATGGATTATTGTGATGACAAGGGTCATGGAGCATTGGGCTGAAAATATTCATGGAGTATTGTGATGACAGGGGTCATGGAGCATTTTGATTACAGGGGTCTTGGAGCACTGTGATGACAAGAGTCCCGGATCACTGTATTGTCCCGTGTCATGGAGTATTGTGATGACAGGGTTCATGGAGCATTAAGATGAATAGGGGCATGGAGCACTGTGTTTACAGGGGTTTTGGAGCATTGTGATGACAAGGACAAGGAGCATTTTGATGAGACGGCCATGGAATATTCTGATGACATGTGTCATGGAGCTTTGTGATGACAATGGCATGGAGCATTGTGATTAAAGGGGTCTTGGAGCATTGCGATGACAAGTGTCATGGAGCCTTGTGATGACAAGGCCGTGGAACATTGTGATGGCAGGGGTCATGGAGCATTGTTATGACAGGGGTAATGGAGCATTGTGATGAGAAGGGCATGCAGCATTGTGATTACAATTTTTATGGAGCATTGTGATGACAAATTTTTGGACCGTTGGAATGAAAAGCGCGTGGCACATTGTGATGACAATGGTCATGGAGCATTTTAGTGAGAAAGGCATGGAGCATTGTGATGACAAGGGTCATGGAGCATTGTGATGAAATGTTCATGTAGCATTGTGGATACAAAGGTAACAGAGACTTTTGATGACGTGGACATGGACCACTGTCATGACAAATATTATGAAGCACTGTGATGACTGGAGTCACAGAGCATTGTGATGACAGGTGTCATGGAGCATTGTGATGACAAGGTCCTGGTGCATTGTGATGAGATGACCATGGAGACTTGTGATGACAAGTCTCATGGAGCATTCTGATGAAAAGGGGCATGGAGCATTGTGATTACAGGTGTCTTGGAGCATTGTGATGACAAGGGCATGGAGCACTGTGAGGAGAAGGCCATGGAGCATTCTGATGACATACGTCATGGAGCATTGTGCTGAGAAAGGCATAGAGCATTGTGATGACAGGGGATAAAGAGCATTGTGGAGAAAAGTTCATGGAGCATTGTGGTTAAAAAGGTCACAGAGACTCTTGATGATGAGGGCATGGACCATTGTGATGACAAAGGTCATGAAGCATTGTGATGACTGGAGTCACGGAGCATTGTGATGACAGGGGTCATGGAGCATTGTGATAACAAGGGCATGGAGCATTGTGATGACAAGGGCATGGAGCATTTTGATGACCATGTGATGCAGTATTGTGAAGACAGTTGTCAGGGAGCATTGTGCTGACATATATAATGGCCCATTGTGATGACAATGGCATTGAGCATTGTGATGCCAAGTGTCATGGAGGATTCAGAAGACAAATGTAATGGAGCATTGTGATGACAATGGCTTGGAGCATTGTGATGACAAGGGTCAGGGAGCATTGTGCTGACAAGTGCATGGAGAATTGTGATGACAAGTGTCATGGAGCATTCTGCTGACAAGCTTGTGGAGTATTTTGATGACAATGGCATGGAGCATTGTGATGAAAACGGCATGGGGCATTGTGATGAAAATGGCATGGAGACATTTCGTTACAGGGTTCAAGGAGCATTCTGACGACAAATGTCAGGGAGCATTGTGATGACAATGTATTGAGAATTGTGATGACAAAGGTCATGGAGCATTTTGATGAAAAGGGCATGGAGTATTGTGATGACAGGCATCATGGAATCGTTGTGATGACAAGTGCTATGGAACATTGTGATCACAAGGGTTTGGAGCATTGTGATGACAGAGGTCATGGATCATTTTGATTTCAAGGAGCATGGACCATTGTGATGACAAGGGCATGAAGCAATGTGATCCCAAGGTTCATGGGGGATTGTGATGATAATGGTAATGGAGTATTGTGATGACAAGTGCATAGAGCATTGTAATGACAAGGTCATGTAGCATTCTGCTGACAAAGGCATGAAGCATTGTGATGCCAGGTGTCATGTAGCACTGTGATGACAGGCGTCACGGAGCATTGTGAATACAGGGGTCATGGAGAATTGGGATGACAAGGGCATGGATCATTGTGATGCCAAGGGTCATGGATCATTGGGCTGCAAATGTTCATGGAGTATTGTGATGACAGGGGTCATGGAGCATTGTGATGACTAGGGAATGGAGCACTGTAATGAGAAGAGTCCCTGATCATTGTGTTGTCGGGTGTCATGGAGTGTTGTGATGACAGTGGTCATGGAGCATTGTGATGATATTTGTCATGGAGCATTGTGATGAGAAGGTCATGGAGTATTTGGCTGAAAATGTTCATGGAGTATTGTGATGACAGTGGTCATGGATCATTGTGATGACAAGGGAATGGAACATGGTGATGACAGTGGTCATGGAACATTTTGATTACAGGGTTGAGGGAGGATTGTGATGACTAGTGAGGGAAAATGGTTATATCTCAGTTGAGAGAGCATTTGGATGAGAGGAGCATGGAGCATTGTGATTACAAGGTTTATGGAGCATAGCGATTACCAGGTTGTGGATCATTGTGATGGAAAGCCCGTGGCACGTTTTGATGACAAGGGTCATTGAGCATTTTTCTGACAAAGGCATGGAGCATTGTGATGACAAGTGTCACGGAGTACTGTGTTGAAATGTTCATGGAGCACTGTGGTTACAAAGGTCACAGAGACTTGTGATGACGCAGGCATGGACCGTTGTGATGACAAACGTTATGAAGCATTGTGATGACTGGAGTCACGGAACATTGTGTTGACAGGGTTCATGGAGCATTGTGATGACAAAGTCATGGAGCCTTGTTATGACAGGTCTCATGGAGCATACTGATGAAAAAGGTCATGAAGCATTCTGATTACAGGTTTCTTGGAACATTGTGATAGCAAGGGCATGGAGCATTGTGATGACAAGGGCATGGAGCATTGGTATAATAAGTTTCATGGATTATTGTGATGACAGTTGGAATGGCGCATTGTGATGACAGTGGTCATGGAGCATTGTGATGAGAAAGTAATGAAGCATTGGGTTGAAAATATTCATGGAGTACTGTGATGACAGGTGTCATGGAGCACTGTGATGACAAGGTCCTGGAGTATTGTGATGAGATGACGATGGAGACTTGTGATGACAAATCTCATGGAGCATTCTGATGAAAAGGGGCATGGAGCATTTTGATTACAGGGGTCTTGGAGCATTGTGATGACAAGGGCATGGAGCATTGTGAGGAGAAAGCCATAGAACTTTCTGATGGCATGTGCCATGGAGATTTGTGATGACAAGGGCATGGAGCATTGTGATTACAGGGGTCAGGGAGCATTGTAATGACAAGGGTCATGGAGCCTTTTGATGACAAGGCCCTGGAACATTGTGATGGCAGGGGTCATAGAGCATTGTTATGACAGAGGTAATGGAGCATTGTGATGAGAAGGGCATTGAGCATTGGTCTGAAATGTTTCATGGATTATTGTGATGAGAGTGGGCATGGAGCATTTTGATGACAAGGGCACGGTACAATGTGATACATGGGTCATGGAGGATTGTAATGACAAGGGCATGGAGATTTGTGATGAGAATGGCATCGAGCACTGTGATGACAAGTGTCATGGAGCTTTGTGATGACAAAGGCATGGAGCAATGTGATGAGAGGGTTCATGGAGCATTGTGATGACAATGACATGGATCATTGTGATGCCAAGGGTCATGGAGCTTTGTGATGACAAAGGTCATGGAGCATTTTGATGACAAGTGTGTGGTGCATTGTGATGAGAAGGGCAGGGAGCATTTTGATGACAGGGTCATGCAGCAATTGATGAAAAGTGTAATGGAACATTTTGATGACAGGGTTTACAGAACATTGTGATGCCAGGGATCATGGAGCTTTGGGATGAAATGGGTCATGGAGCATTTTGATGACAGGGGTTATGGAACATTGTGATGTCAGGGGTCAAGGAACATTGTGCTGATAAGGGGATGTAGCATTGTGATGACAGGGGTCATGGAACATTGTGATAACAGGGGTGAGGGAGGATTGTGATGACTAGTGATGGAACATTGTGATATCTCATGTGAGAGAGCATTTGGATGAGAAGTGCATGGAGCATTGGGATTAAAAGGTTTATGGAGCATAGCGATGACAAGGTTGTGGATCATTGTGATGAAAAGTGCATGGCACATTGTGATGACAAGGGTCATGTAGCAATGTTCTTACAAAGGCATGGAGTATTGTGATGACAAGGGTCACGGGGCATTGTGATGAAATGTTCATGGAGCATTGTGGTTACAAAGGTCACAGAGCCTTGTGATGATGCGGGCATGGACCGTTGTGATGACAAACGTTATGAAGCATAGTGATGACTGGAATCACGGAGCATTGTGATGACAGGGATCATGGAGCATTGTGATGACAAGGGCATGGAGCATTGTGATGACAGGGGCATGGAGCATAGGTCTGACATGTTTCATAGATTATTGTGATGACAGTGGACATAGTGCATTTTGATGACAAGGGCATGGAGCATTGTGAAGACAAGGGCATGGAATATTGTGAAGACACGTGTCAGGGAGCATTGTGATGACCTATGTCATGGTCCATTGCGATGACAACAGCATGGAGCATTGTGATGCCAATTGTAATGGAGGATGTGATGACAAATATAATGGAGCATAGTGATGACTAGGGCATGGAGCATTATGTTGACAAGGGCCATTGAGAATTTTCATGACAATGTCGTGAAGCATTGTGATGACAAGTACTGGAGCATTGTGATTAGAAAACCATGGAGCCTTGTGATGACAAGTCTCAAGAAGCATACTGATGAAAAGGGGTCTGGAGCATTCTGATTACAGGGGACTTGGAACATTGTGATAACAAGGGCATGGAGCATTGTGATGACCAGGTCATGCAGTATTGTGAAGAGAGGTGTCAGGGAGCATTGTGATGATATATGTAATGGCCCATTGTAATGAAAATGGCATGGAGAATTGTGATGCCAAGTGTCATAGAGGATTCTGATGACAAAGGTAATGGAGCATTGTTATGACAAGGGCGTGGAGCATTGTGATGACAGGTTTCAGGGAGCATTGTGCTGACAAGTGCATGGAGAATTGTGATGACAAGGGTCATGGAGCATTCTGATCACAAGCTTGTGGAGTATTTTGATGACAATTGCATGGAGCATTTTGATGAAAAAGGCATGGAGCCATTTTGTGACATGGTTCAAGGAGCATTCTGACAACAATGTCACGGAGCATTGTGATGACAAGTGTACTGAGAATTGTGATGACAAATTCATGGAGCATTGTTATAAAATGGGCATGGAGTATGTGTGATGACAGGCATCATGGAGCTTTGTGATGACAAGTGTTATAGAACATAGTGATCACAAGATTATGGAGCATTGTGATGAGAGAGGTCATGGATCATTTTGATTTCAAGGAGCAGGGAGCATTGTGATGACAAGGGCATGAAGCAATGTGATCCCAAGTTTCATGGAGGATTGTGATGACAATGGTAAAGGAGTATTGTGATGACAAGTGCAAAGAGCATTGTAATGACAAGGTCATGTAGCATTTTGCTGACAAAGGCATGGAGCATTGTGATAACATGTGTCATAGAGCACAGTGATGACAAGTGTCACGGAGCATTGTGAATACAGGGGTCATGGAGCATTGGGATGACAAGGGCATGTATCATTGTGATGACAAGGGTCATGGAGCATTGGGTTGAAAAATTTCATGGAGTATTGTGATGACAGGGGTCATGGAGAATTGTGATTACAGGGGTCTTTGAGCATTGTGATGACAAGAGTTCCAGATCATTTTGTTGTCACGTGTCATGGTGTGTTGTGATGACAGTGGTCATGGAGCATTGTGATGATATTGGTCATGGAGCACTGTGATGAGAAGGTCATGGAGCATTGGGCTGAAAATGTTCATGGAGTATTGGTATGACATGGGTCATGGAGCATTGTGATGACTAGGGAATGGAGCATGGTGATGACAAGGTCCTGGAGCATTGTGATGAGATGACCATGGAGACTTGTGATGAGAAATCTCATGGAGCATTCTGATGAAAAAGGGCATGGAGCATTGTGATTACAGGGGTCTTGGATCATTGTCATGACAAGTGTCATGGAGCCTTGTGATGACAATGCCGTGGAACATTGTGATGGCAGGGGTCATGGAGCATTGTTACGACAGAAGTAATGGACCATTGTGATGAGAATGGAATTGAACATTAGTCTGAAATATTTCATGGATTATTGTGATGAGAGTGGGCATGGAGCATTGTGATTACAAGGGCACGGTACACTGTGATACTTGGGTCATGGAGGATTGTAATGACAAGGGCATGGAGCATTGTGATGACAAGTGTGATGGAGCTTTGTGATGACAAGGGCATGGGGCAATGTGATGAGAGGGTTCATGGAGCATTGTGATGACAATGATATGGAGCATTGTGATGCCAATTGTCATGGAGCTTTGTGATGACAAATGTCATGGAGCATTTTGATGTCAAGGGTGTGGTGCATTTTGATGAGAAGGGCAGGGAGCATTTTGATGACAGGGTCATGGAGGAATTTAATGAAAAATGTAATGGAACATTTTGATGACAGGGGTTATAGAACATTGTGATGCCATGGGTCATGGAGCTTTGGGCTGAAAAGTGTCATGGAGCATTTTGATGACAGTGGTTATGGAACATTGTGATGTCAGGATTCATGGAACATTGTGTTGATAAGGGGATGTAGCAATATGATGACAGGGGTCATGGAACACTGTGATTACAGGGGTGAGGGAGGATTGTGATATCTAGTGATAGATCATTGTGATATCCCAAGTGCGAGAGCATTTGGATGAGAAGTGCATGGAGCATTGTGATTACAAGGTTAATGGAGCATAGCGATGACAAAGCTGTGGATCATTGTGATGAAAACCGCATGGCACATTGTGATGACAAGGGTCATGGAGCATTGTTCTGACAAAGGCATGGATCATTGTGATGACACGGGTCACGGAGCATTGTGTTGAAAAGTTCATAGAGCATTATGGTTACAAAGGACACAGAGCCTTGTGATGACGCGGGCATGGACCGTTGTGATGACAAACGTTATGAAGCATTGTGATGACTGGAGTCACGGAGCATTGTGATGACAGTGGTAAGGGAGCATTGTGATGACAAGGGCATGGAGCATTGTGATGACAGGGGCATGGAGCATTGTGATGACAAGGGCATGGAGCATTGTTCTAATAAGTTCCATGGAGTATTTTGATGACAGTTGCAATGGCGCATTGTGATGAAAAGGGCATGGATCATTGTGATGACCAGGTCTTGCAGTATTGTGAAGAGAGGTCTCAGGGAGCACTGTGAAGACATATGTAATGACCCATTGTGATGACAATGGCATGGAGCATTGTGATGCCAAGTGTCATGGAGTATTCTGATGATAAATGTAATAGAGCATTGTGATGACAATGGCTTGGAGCATTGTGATGACAGGGGAATGGAGCATTGGTCTGACAAGTTTCACAGATTATTGTGATGACAGTGGATATGGTGCATTGTGATGACAAGGGCATGGGGCATTCAGATGAGAAGGTCATGGAATATTTTGAAGACAGGTGTCACGGAGCATTGTGAAGAAATATGTCATGGTCCATTGCGATGACAATGGCAGGGAACATTGTGATGCCAAATGTAATGGAGGATTATGATGACAAATATAATGGAGCATTGTGATGACTAGGGCTTGGAGCATTATGATGACAAAACCATGGAGCCATGTGATGACAAGTCTCATGGAGCATACTGATGAAAAAGGGCATGGAGCATTGTGATTACAGCGGTCTTGGAACTTTGTGATGACAAGGGCATGGAGCATTGTGAGGAGAAGACCAAGGAGCATTCTGATAGCATGCGTCATTGAGCTTTGTGATGACAATGGCATGGAGCATCGTGATTACATGGGTCTTGGAGCATTGTGATGAAAAGGGCATGGATCATTGTGATGAAAAATGCATGGAGCCTTGTCATGACAGTGTAAAAGGAGCATACAGACAACAAGTGTCAGGGAGCATTTGGATGACAAGTGTATTGAGCATTGTGATTACAAAGGTCATGGAGCATTGTGATGAGAAGACCATGGATAATTGTGATGATGAGCGTCATGGGGCATTGTGATGACAAGTGTTATGGAATATTGTGATCACAAGGGTTTGGAGCATTGTTATGACGGAGGTCATGGAGCATTTTGATTTCATTGTGATGACAATAGCACGAAGCATTATGATGATGGGCATGGTGCATTGTGATGACAGGGTTCAGGAATCATTGAGATGAAAAGGGGCATAGAGCTTTGTGATTACAGTGTTCTTGGAGCATTGTGATGAGAAGGGTCATGGAGCCTTGTGATGAAAAGGCCATGGAAAATCATGATGGCAGGGGTCATGGATCATTGTTATGACAGAAGTAATGGAGCATTTTGATGAGAAGGACATTGAGCATTGGTCTGAAATATTTCATGGATTATTGTGATGAGAGTGGGCATGGAGCATTGTGATGACAAGGGCACGGAAGACTGTGATACATGTGTCATGGAGGATTATAATGACAGGGGCATGGAGCATTGTGATGAGAACGCATCGAACATTGTGATGACAAGTGTCATGGAGTTTTGTGATGACAAGGGCATGGAGCAATGTGATGAGAGTGTTCATGGAGCATTGTGATGCCAAAGCCATGGAGCATTGTGATGCCAAGGGTCATGGAGCTTTGTGATGACAAAGGTCATGAAGCATTTTGATGACAAGTGTGTGGTGCATTGTGATGAGCAGGGCAGGGAGCATTTTGATGACAGGGTCATGCAGCAATTTGATAAAAAGTGTAATGGAACATTTTGATGACAGGGGTTATAGAACATTGTGATGCCATGGGTCATGGAGCTTTGGGATGAAAAGTGTCATGGAGCATTTTGATGACAGGAGTTATGGAACATTGTGATGTCAGGGGTCTTGGAACATTGTGCTTATAAGGGGATGTAGCATTGTGATGACAGAGGCCATGGAACACTGTGATTACAGGGGTGAGGGGGCATTGTGATAACTAGTGATGGAACATTGTGATATCTCATGTGAGAGAGCATTTGGATGAGAAGTTCATGGAGCATTGTGATTACAAGGTTTATGGATCATAGCGAAGACAAGGTTGTGGATCATTGTGATGAAAAGTGCGTGGCACACTGTGATGACAAGTGTCATGGAGCATTGTTCTGACAAACGCATGGAGCATTGTGATGACAAGGGTCACGGAGCATTGTGATGAAATGTTCATGGAGCATTGTGGTTACAAAGGACACAGAGCCTGGTGATGACGCGGGCATAGACCGCTGTGATGACAAACGTTATGAATCATTGTGATGACTGGAGTCATGGAGCATTGTGAGTACAGGGTTCATGGAGCATTGTGATAACCAGGGCATGGAGCATTGTGAGGACAGGGGCATGGAGCATTGGTCTGAGAAGTTTCATAGATTATTGTGATGACAGTGGAAATGGTGCATTGTGATGACAAGGGCATGGAGCATTGTGAGGAGAAGGTCATGGAGTATTGTGAAGAGAGGTGTCAGGGAGCATTGTGATGACATATGTCATGGTCCATTGCGATGACAATGGCAGGGAGCACTGTGATGCCAAATGTAATGGAGGATTGTGATGGCAAATATAATGGAGCATTGTGATGACTAGGGCTTGCAGCATTATGATGACAAGCGCCATTGAGGATTTTCATGACAAGGTCGTGAAGAATTGTGATGACAAGGCCCTGGAGCTTTGTGATGAGAAAACCATGGAGCCTTGTGAAGACAAGTCTCATGGAGCATACTGATGAAAGGGGCATGGATCATTCTGATTACAGGGGTCTTGGAACATTGTGATAACAAGGACATGGAGCATTGTGATGACAATGGCATGGAGCATTGTGATGACCAGGTCATGCAGTATTGTGAAGACAGGTGTCATGATGCATTGTGATGACATATGTAAGGGCCCATTGTGATGACAATGGCATGGAGCACTGTGATGCCAAGTGTCATGGAGGATTCTGATGACAAAGGTAATGGAGCATTGTGTTGACAATGGCTTGGAGCATTGTGATGACAAGGGTCAGGGAGCATTTTGCTGACAAGTGCATGGAGAATTGTGATGACAAGGGTCATGGAGCATTCTAATGACAAGCTTGTGGAGTATTTTGATGACAATGGCATGGAGCATTGTGATGAAAACGGCATGGGTTATTGTGATGAAAAAGGCATGGAGCCTCTTCGTTACAGGGTTCAAGGAGAATTCTGATGACAAGTGTCAGGGAGCATTGTGATGACAAGTGTATTGAGAATTGTGATGACAAAGGTCATGGAGCAATGTGATGAAAAGGGCATGGAGTATTGTGATGACAGGCATCATGGAGCATTGTGATGACAAGTGTTTTGGAACTTTGTGATCACAAGGTTTTGGAGCATTGTGATGAGAGAGGTCATGGATCATTTTGATTTCAAGGAACATGGAGCATTGTGATGACAAGGGCATGAAGCAATGTGATCCCAATGTTCATGGAGGATTGTGATGACAATGGAAATGGAGTATTGTGATGACAAGAGCATAGAGCATTGTAATGACAAGGTCATGTAGCATTTAGCTGAGAAAGGCATGGAGCATTGTGATGACAGGTGTCATGGAGCACTGTGATGACAAGTGTCAAGGAGCATTGTGAATACAGGGGTCATGAAGCATTGGGATGGCAAGGGCATGGATCATTGTGATGACAAGCATCATCGAGCATTGCTCTGACAAAAGCATGGAGCATTGTGATGACAAGGGTCACGGAGCATTGTGATGAAAAGTTCATTGAGCGTTGTGGTTACAAAGGTCACAGAGCCTTGTGATGACGCGGGCATGGACCGTTGTGATGAGAAACGTTATGAAGCATTGTGATGACTGGAGTCACGGAGCATTGTGATGACAGGGGTCATGGAGCATTGTGATAACAAGGGCATGGAGCATTGTGATGACAGGGGAATGGAGCATTCGTCTGACAAGTTTCATAGATTATTGTGATGACATTGGACATGGTGCATTGTGATGACAAGGGCATGGGGCATTGTGATGAGAAGGTCAGGGATTACTCTGAAGACAGGTGTCAGGGAGCATTGTGATGACATATGTCATGGTCCATTGCGATGGCAATGGCATGGAGCATTATGATGCCAAATGTAATGGAGAATTGTGATGACAAATATAATGGAGCTTTGTGATGATTAGGGCTTGGTGCATTATGATGACAAGGGCCATTGAAAATTTTCATGATATGTTCGAGAAGCGTTGTGATGACAAGGTCCTGGAGCATGGTGATGACAAAGAATGGAGCCTTGTGATGACAAGTCTCATGGAGCATACTGATGAAAAGGGGCATGGATCATTGTGATGACAGGGGTCTTGGAACACTGTGATGACAAGGGCAATGAACATTGTGAGGAGAAGACCAAGGAGCATTCTGATGGCATGCGTCATTGAGCTTTGTGATGACAAGGGGATGGAGCATTGTGATTACATGGGTCTTGGAGCATTGTGATGAAAAGGGCATGGATCATTGTGATGAAAAAGGCATGGAGCCTTGTCATGACAGGGTTCAAGGAGCATACAGACAACAAGTGTCAGGGAGCATTTTGATGACAAGTGTATTGAGCATTGTGTTGACAAAGGTCATGGAGCATTGTGATGAGAAGTCCATGGATAATTGTGATGACGAGCGTCATGGGGCATTGTGATGACAAGTGTTTTGGAATATTGTGATCACAAGGGTTTTGAGCATTGTTATGACAGAGGTCATGGAACATTTTGATTTCATTGTGATGACAATAGCAAGAAGCAATATGATGATGGGCATGGTGCATTGTGATGACAGGTTTCATGGATCATTGAGATGAAAAGGGGCATAGAGCATTGTGATTAAAGGGTTATTGGAGCATTGTGATGAGAAGGGTCATGGAGCTTTGTGATGACAAGGCCAAGGAACATCGTGATGGCAGTGGTCATGGAGCATTGTTATGACTGTGGTAATGGAGCATTGTGATGGCAAGGGCATGGGGCATTGGTATGAGAAGGGCATGGAGCATTCTGATGACATGTGTCATGGAGCTTTGTGAAGACAAGGGCATGGAGCAATGTGATGCCAAGGGTCATGGATTTTGTGATGACAAAGGTCATGGAGCATTTTGATGGCAAGGGCGTTGTGCATTGTGATGAGAAGATCAGGGAGTATTGTGATGACAGGGTCATGGAGCAATTTGATGAAAATTGTCATGGAATATTTTGATGACAGATGTTATGGAACATTGTGATGTCAGGGTTCATCGAACATTGTGATGATAATTGCATATAGCAATGTAATGACAGGAGTCATGGGACATTGTGATGCCAGGGGTGAGGGAGTATTGTGACAAATAGTGATGTAGCATTGTGATATCAGTGGTGAGAGAGCATTTTGATGAGTAGTGGATGGAGCATTGTGATGTCAAGATTGTAGAGCACTGTGATGACAAGTGCATGGTGCATTGTGATGACATGTGTCATGGAGCATTGTGCAGACAAGCACATGGAGCACTGTGATGACAAGGGTCATGGAGCATTGTGCTGAGAAAGGCATAGAGCATTGTGATGACATGGGTCAAAGAGCATTGTGATGAAAAGTTCATGGAGCATTGTGGTTAAAATGGTCACAGAGACTGTTGATGACGAGGGTATGGACCAATGTGATGACAAAGGTCATGAATCATTGCGATGACTGGAGTCACGGAGCTTTGTGATGACAGGAGTCAGGGAGCACTGTGATAACCAAGGCATGGAGCATTGTGATGACAAGGGCATGGAACATTAGTCTAATAAATTTCATGGATTTTTGTGATGAAAGTTGGAATGGCGCATTGTGATGACAAGGGCATGGAGCTTTGTGATGACCAGGTCATGCAGTATTGTGAAGAGAGGTGTCAGGGAGCATTTTGATGACATATGTAATGGCCAATTGTGATGACAATGGCATGGAACATTGTGATGCCAAGTGACTTGGAGGATTGTGATGACAAAGGTAATGGAATATTGTGATGACAATGGCTTGGAGCATTTTGATGACATGGGTCAGGGAGCATTGTGATGACAAGTGCATGGAGAATTGTGATGACAAGTGCATGGAGCATAGTGAGGACAGGGGTCATGGAGCATTGTGATTACAGGGGTCTTTGAGAATTGTGATGACAAGAGACCCGGATCATTGTGTTGTCAGGTGTCATGGAGTGATGTGATGACAGTGGTCATGGAGCAGTGTGATGATATTGGTCTTGGAGCATTGTGATGAGAAGGTCATGGAGCATTGGGCTGAAAATATTCATGGATTATTGTGATGACATGTCTCATGGAGCATTCTGATGACAAGGGAATGGAGCATGGTGATGAGAATGTCCTGGAGTATTGTGATGAGATGACCATGGAGACTTGTGATGACAATTCTCATGGAGCATTCTGATGAAAAGGGGCATGGAGCATTGTGATTACAGGGGTCTTGGAGCATTGTGAGGAGAAGGCCATGGAACATTCTGATGACATGCGTCATGGACCTTTGTGATGACAAGTGCAAGGAGCTTTGTGATTACAGGGGTCTTGGAGCATTGTGATGACAATGGTCATGGAGGCTTGTGATGACAAGGCTGTGCAACATTGTGAAGGCAGGGATCATGGAGAATTGTTATGACAGAGGTAATGGATCATTGTGATGAGAAGGGCATTGAGCATTGGTCTGAAATGTTTCATGGATTATTGTGATGAGAGTGGGCATGGAGCATTGTGATGACCAGGGAATGGATCATTTGTCTAATAATTTTCAGCGATTATTGCGATGACAGTTGGAATGGCACATTGTGATGACAAGGGCATGGAGCATTGTGATGGCCAGGTCATGCAGTATTCTGAAGACAGGTTTAGGGAGCATTGTGATGACATATGTAATGGCCCATTGTGATGACAATGTCATGGAGCACTGGGATGCCAAGTGTCATGGAGGATTCTGATGACAAAGGTAATGGAGCTTTGTGATGACAATGGTTTGGAGCATTGTGATGACAAGGGTCAGGGAGCATTTTGCTGACAAGTGCATGGAGAATTGTGATGACAAGTGTCATGGAGCATTCTGAGGACAAGCTTGTGGAGTATTTTGATTACAATGGCATGGAGCATTGTGAAGAAAACGGCATGGCGCATTGTGATGAAAAAGGCATGGAGCCTTTTCGTGACAGGGATCAAGGAGCATTCTGATGACAAGTGTCAGGGAGCATTGTGATGACAAGTGTATTGAGAATTGTGATGACAAAGGTCATGGAGCATTGTGATGAAAAGGGCCTGGAGTATTGTGATGACAGGCATCGTGGAGCGTTGTGATGATAAGTGTTATGGAACACTGTGATCACAAGGGTTTGGAGCATTGTGATGAGAGAGGTCATGGATCATTTTGATTTCAAGGAGCATGGAGCATTGTGACGACAAGGGCATGAAGGAATGTGATCCCAAGGTTCATGGAGGATTGTGATGACAATGGAAATGGAGTATTGTGATGACAAGCGCATAGAGCAGTGTAATGACAAGGTCATGTAGCATTTTGCTGACAAAGGCATGGAGCATTGTGATGACATGTGTCATGGAGCACTGTGATTACAAGTGTCACGGAGCATTGTGAATACAGGGGTCATGGAGCATTGGGATGACAAGGCCATGAATCATTTTGATGACAAGTGTCATGGAGCACTGGGCTGACAATGTTCATGGAGTGTTGTGATGACATGGGTCATGGAGCATTGTGATGACTAGGGAATGGAGCAATGTGATGACAAGAGTCCCGGATCATTGTGTTGTCAGTTGTCATGGAGTGTTGTGATGACAGTGGTCAAAGAGAATTGTGATGATATTGGCCATGGAGCATTGTGATGAGTAGATCGTGGAGCATTGGGCTGAAAATATTCATGGATTATTGTGATGACAGGGGTCATGGAACATTGTGATGACAAGGGAATGGAGCATGGTGATGACAAGGTCCTGGAGCATTGTGATGAGAGTAGCATGGAGACTTGTGATGACAAGTCTTATGGAGCATTCTGATGAAAAGAGGCATGGAGCATTGTGATTTCAGGGGTCTTGGAGCATTGTGATGACTAGGGCATGGAGCATTGTGATGAGAAGGCCATGGAGCATTCTGATGACATGCGTCATGGAGTTTTCTGATGACAAGGGCAAGGAGCATTATTATTACAGGGATCATGGAGCATTGTGATGAAAAGGGCATGGATCATTGTGATGAAAAAAGCATGGAGCCTTTTCATAACATGGTTCAAAGAGCATACTGACGACGTGTCAGGGAGCATTGTGATGACAAGTGTATTGAGCATTGTGATGACAAAGATCATGGAGCATTGTGATGAGAAGACCGTGGATAATTGTGAAGATGAGCGTCATGGGGTGTTTTGATGATAAGTGTTATGTAACATTGTGATCACAAGGGTTTGGAGCATTTTGATGACAGAGGTCATGGAGAATATTGATTTCCTTGTGATGACAATAGCCTGAAGCATTTTGATGATGGGCATGGAGCATTGTGATGACAGGGTTCATGGAGCATTGAGATGAAAAGGGGCATGGAGCATTGTGATTACAAGGGTATTGGAGCATTGTGATGACAAGGGCATGGAGCACTGTGATGAGAAGGCCATGGAACATTCTGATGACATGCGTCATGGAGCTCTGTGATGACAAGGGCATGGAGCATTGTTATTTCAGTGGTCTTGAGCATTGTGATGACAAGTGTCATGGAACCTTGTGATGACTAGGCCGTGGAACATTGTGATGGCAAGGGTCATGGTGCATTGTTACGACAGGTGTAATGGAGCATTTTGATGAGAAGGGCATGGAATATTGGTCTGAAATGTTTCATGGATTATTGTGATGAGAGTGCGCATGAAGCATTTTGAGGACAAGGGCACGGAACACTATGATACATGGGTCATGCAGGAATGTAATGACAAGGGCATGGAGCATTGTGATGAGAAAGGCATCGAGCATTGTGATGACAAATGTCATCGAGCTTTGTGATGACAACGGCATTCAGCAATATTATGAGTGGGTTCTTGGTGCATTGTGATGACAATGACATGGAGCATTGTGATGCCAAGGGTCATGGAGCTTTGTGTTGACAAGTCATGGAGCATTTTGATGACTAGTGCATGGGGCATTGTGATGAGAAGGGCAGGGAGCATTTTGATGACCGGGTCATGCACCAATTTGATGAAAAGTGTAATGGAACATTTTTATGGCAGGGGTTATAGAACATTGAGATGTCAGGTGTCTTGGAGCTTTGGGACGAAAAGGGTCATGGAGCATTTTGATGACAGGCGTTATGGAACATAGTGATGTCAGCATTCATGGAACATTGTGATGATAAGGGGATGTAGCAGTATGATGACAGGGTCATGGAACATTGTGATGACAGCGGTGAGGGTGTATTGTGATGACTAGTCATGGAACACTGTGATATCTCTGGTGAGAGAGCATTTTGATGAGAAGTGCATGGAGCATTGTGATTACAAGGTTTATGGAGCATTGCAATGACAAGGTTGTGGACCGTTGTGATGAAATGTGCGTTGCATATTGTGAAGACAATGGTCATGGAGCATTGTTCTCACAAAGACATGGAGCATTGTGATGACAAGGGTCAAAGAGAATTGTGATGAAAAGTTCATGGATGATTGTGTATAAAAAGGTCACAGAGACTTGTGATTACATGGGCATGGACCACTGTGATGACAAACGTTATGAAACATTGTGATGACTGGAGTCACGGATCATTGTGATGACAGGGGTTATGGAGCATTGTGATGACATGTGTCTTGGAGCACTGTGCTGACAAGCGCATGGAGCACTGTGATGACAAGGGGCATGGAGCATTGTGCTGAGAAAGGCATAGAGCATTGTTATGACAAGGGTCAAAGAGCATTGTGATGAAAAGTTCATGGAGCATTTTGGTTAAAAAGCTCACAGAGACTGATGATGACGAGGGCATGGACGATTGTGATGACAAAGGTCATGAAGCACTGTGATTACTGGAGTCACAGAGCTTTGTAATGGCATGGGTCATGGACCATTGTGATAACAAGGGCATGGAGCATTGTGATGATGAGGGCATGGAGCATTGGTCTAATAAGTTTCATGGATTATTGCGATGACAGTTGGAATGGCGCACTGTGATGACAAGTTCCATTGAAAATTTTCATGACAAGGTCGAGAAGCATTGTGATGACAAGGTCCTGGAGCATTGTGATGACAAATCCATGGTTGCCTTGTGATGAAAAGTCTCATGGAGCATACTGATGAAAAGGGGCATGGAGCATTGTGATTACAGTTGTCTTGGAACATTGTGATGACAAGGGCATGAAGCATTGTGAGGAGAAGACAAAGGAGCTTTTTGATGGCATGCATCCTTGAGCTTTGTGATGACAAGGGCATGGAGTATTTTGATTATATGGGTCTTGGAGCATTGTGATGAAAAGGGCATGGATCATTGTGATGAAAAAGACATGGAGCCTTGTCATGACAGGTTTCAAGGAGCATACAGACAACAAGTGTCAGGGAGCATTTTGATGACAAGTGTATTGAGCACTGTGATGACAAGGGTCATGGAGCATTTTGCTGAGAAAGGCATAGAGCATTGTGATGACAAGGGTCAAAGAGCATTGTGATGAAAAGTTCATGGAGCATTGTGATGACAATGAAATGTAGCATTGTGATGCCAAGGGTCATGGAGCTTTGTGATGACAAAGAACATGGAGCATTCTGATGGCACGGGCATTGTGCATTGTGATGAGAAGGGAGCTTTTTGATGACAGGGTCATGGAGCAATTTGATGAAAAATGTCATGGAACATTTTGATGACAGGTTTTATGGAACACTGTGACGTCAGGTGTCATGGAGCATTTTGATGAAAAGGGTCATGGAGCATTTTGATGACAGGCGTTATGGAACATTGTGATGGCAGGGGTCATCGAACATTGTGATTATAAGTGCATGTATCATTGTGATGACAGGAGTCATGGAACACTGTGATGACAGGGGTGAGGGGGTATTGTGACCAATAGTTATGTAGCATTGGGATATCAGTGGTGAGAGAGCATTTTGATGAGAAGTGCATGGAGCATTGTGATGAGAAGTTTTATGCAGCATGGTGATGAGAAGTTTGTGGAGCACTGTGATGACAAGCGCATGGTGCATTTTGATGACATCTGTCATGGAGCATTGTGCTGACAAGCGCATGGAGCATTGTGATGACAAGTGTCATGGAGCATTTTGATGACAGTTGTTATGGAACATTGTGATGGCAGGGGTCATCGAACATTGTGATTATAATTGCATGTATCATTGTGATGACAGGAGTCATGGAAATTTGTGATGACAGGGGTGAGGGGGTATTGTGACCAATAGTTATGTAGCATTGGGATATCAGTGGTGAGAGAGCATTTTGATGAGAAGTGCATGGAGCATTGTGATGAGAAGTTTTATGCAGCATGGTGATGAGAAGTTTGTGGAGCACTGTGATGACAAGCGCATGGTGCATTGTGATGACATCTGTCATGGAGCATTGTGCTGAGAAGCGCATGGAGCATTGTGATGACAAAGGTCATGGAGCATTGTGCTGAGAAAGGCATAGAGCATTGTGATGTCAAGGGTCAAAGAGCATTGTGATGAAAACTTCATGGAGCATTGTCGTTAAAAAGGTCACAGAGACTGTTGATGATGAGGACATGGACAATTGTGATGACAAAGTTCATGAAGCATTGTGATGACTGGAGTCACGGAGCATTGTGATGACAGGGGTCATGGAGCATTGTGATAACAAGGGCATGGAGCATTGTGATGACAAGGGTATGGAGCATTGGTCTAATAAGTTTCAAGGATTCTTGCGATGACAGTTGGAATGGCGCATAGTGATGACAAGGGCATGGAGCATTGTGATGACCAGGTCATGCAGTATTGTGAAGACAGGTGTCAGGGAGAATTGTGATGACATATGTAATGGCCCATTGTGATGACAATGGCATGGAGCATTGTGATGCCAAGTGTCATGGAGGATTCTGATGACAAAGGTAATGGAGCATTGTGATAACAATGGCTTGGAGTATTGTGATGACAAGGGTCATGGAACATTGGGCTGAAAATGTTCGTGGAGTATTGTGATGACAAGTTCATGGAGCATTGCAATGTCAAGTGGATGGAGAATTGTGATGACAACAGCATGTAACATTTTGATGAGAAGTGTCATGTAGCATTGTGATGACAAGGACGTGGAGAATTCTGATGACAAGGGACATGGAGCATTGTGATAACCAGGGCATGGTGCATTGTGATGACAGGGGACATGGAGCATTATTATGAGAACGGCCATGGTGCATTCTGACATAAGATATCACTTATGAAAGGAATGTAAACATGGCTACATATGAACTGATTTAGGGAAGAGAACAGAGTCTCAGATTTAGAAAACAATATAACGCTTGCTTAAGGGGAAAGAGAGGTGGGGAGATCCACAAAACATAAGATTGATATTAGCACAGGTACCGTTCTATAATCCAAAAACAGAAGAGACAAGCCCTACTCCTTCCTCAGTGAATGGAACTCAACATCCCTATTCCCCGCAGAGAAATATATCTGACTAGTAAGAATTTTAAAACCTGTGAATTGATATGTCTCCGTAAGGGAACCAAGTGTGTCTAGAACGACATAAACATGGCAGTGAGAATCAGCTCAAACCCACTATAAAAAGGAATTTCAAAACAAAACATAAAAACAGTAAAATTCTTACACAATACCTTCAGGGGTTCTGATGAAACCTGGAATGACCGTATCTACAATGACAGCTGGATGTGGCATAAGGCTGGTCACTTGGGACTGAGAGGATTGGTGAGATTGGGTGAAAAAATGCAGACCCTTTAAAGCAATAATGCCTGCCACCCATTCCATGGTTCCCAACTCTCCAGGTAGAAGGGAATATCACTACAGTTATAACGTGTATGGGAACCTAGAGAATGGAAACCATCTGATGGTGAAAGGTTTCTAAAACTCTACTTGTACTCCAGTTTGACATTCCAACTGCTTTACTATCAATCTCCCAACTTGGAAAGTCAGCCACTATAACCTCCTGGTTCGCACAGTTGGCAAATTGTGCACAGGATATAAGGGAAGAGAGAGAACCAATGAGAGAGTAGCTGTAGGCATTTGGACGGCCACATGTCTCTCTAATTTCCCATCACAAAGAGGAATTAACCAAAGTCTCAGCCTGCCCCCCAGAACCAGTATAAGTCTAGAAGCAAAACTGTTGATTTGCGGTCAGCTCACAAAAACGCGAGTTGAAAAATGGAGCTCAGGGCCACAGCAATTCACTAACCTGCAGAGTTATAAAGGACTACTCGCTGCCAAAAATCTGTTGAGGGAAAGCCACGAGGTGGAAGGGAAAATGAGGCGGAATGGCATGAAACAGATTTCAAGAGGTACATTGGAATCGCCTTTAAACACAGGAAAAGCATTACAACTTCGAAAATTATGGAAATGGCCATAAAGGGCATATGGGTTTTCACGTGAATATATTCAGGAGAAAACACATATGCCCTTTTTGGACAAGCAAGCAAGCGGGCAATGCAAATCGGCACTACAAAGAAGTATCACTTCCCACCGGTCAAAAGGGACATCCGCAAAAAGAGTAAAAACCAGAAAGGCAAGACAGGCCCTGGAGAACAGGGAGCCTTGTTATGCTGATGGGCGGGATGTAAATTGCCAACTGCCTCTCTGGAGGAGTGCACTGTGTTCCCTAAAAGAAGTAAACAACAGAGCTACATAGCCAAGGGCATTTCCAGTCTAGGGAATATACCTTGGGAAAACTGAAAATAAATAAGACAGATCGACACCAAAATTCAGGGCTGCACTGCTTAAAAAAACCTCAACTTGCGTACACCTTAAATATCCCAGGAAAGACAAAAATGGTTCAAGAAATTGTGGTACTTACGTACGATGGAATATCCCTCAGCCATGAAATCAATGTCATAAGGCCAGTAGCAACAAAATGAGTGGATTTAGGTACGATAATTCTAAGTGAAATAAGTCACACAGAAAAAGAAACTTATCATAAGATATCACTTATGAAGATCCTGTAAACATGGCTACACATGAACTGAGTTAGGAAAGAGAAGAGAGACTCACATTTAAAAAACACGCTTATGCCTGCTTAAGGGGGAAGGAGAGGGGGGGTGATGCATAAAATCAGAGTTTGATATTAGTACAGGTACCTTTCCAAAAACCAAATACGGAATAGACAAGATCTACACCTTCCTCAGTGAAAGGGACTCAACACCCCATATTCACCACAGAGTAATATATCTTACAAGTATGAATATTAAAACGTATGTATTGATATGTCTCCGTAAGGGAATCAAGTGTGTCTAGACTGGCATAAACATGACAGTGAGAATCAGCTCAAACCCACTATAAAAAGGAATTTCAAATACAAAACAAAAAAAACAGCGAAATTTCTTACAATTCCTTCAGGGGCTCTGATGAAACCTGAAATGACCCTATGTACAATGACAGCTGGATGTGGCATAAGGCTGGACACTTCGGACTGAGAGGATTGGTGAGATTGGGTGAGCAAATGCAGACCCCTTAAAGCAATAATGTGTGGCACCCATTCCATGGGTCCCAACTCTCCAGGTTGAAGGGAATATTACTACAGATATAACATGTATGGGAAACCTAGAGAAAGTACACTCTGTGAATATGAAACATTTCTAAAACTCAACTAATAGTCCCTCTGCCGGTGCTCTTTTTTGACTTTCCAACTGCTTTACTATCAATCTCCCAACTTGGAGAGACAGACCCTTTAACCTCCTGGTTCGCACAGGTTGCCAATTTGGCAGATGATGAAAGGGAAGAGGGAGAACCAATGAGAGAGTAGCTGTTAGGCATTTGGATGGGCATATGTCACTCTAATTTCCCGGCAAGAAGAAGGATTAACCAAAGTCTCAGCCACACCCCGGGATCCCGATTACGTCCTGAATCAAAATTGTGGACTTGTGTTGAGCTCACAAAAAACGAGTTGAAAAATGAAGCTAAGGGGCACAGCAATTCACAAACTGGCAGAGTAATAAAGGACAACTATCGTCCAAAAATCTGTTGAGGGAAGGCAATGAGGGGGAATTGAAGGCGAGGCAGAATAGCAGGAAACAGATTTCAAGAGGTACGTTGGAATCATCTGTAAAGCACAAGAAGAGGGGCACAACTTCGACAATGATGCACTCGGCCAAAAACGGCGTATGTGTTTTCTCCTGTATATATTAAGGACAAAACGCATACGCACTTTTTGGCCAAGCAAGCAAGGGGGCAATGCAAATCTGCATTATAAAAAAGTATCACTCCCCACCGTTCAAAAGGGACATCCACAAAATGTGTAAATACCAGAGAGGCAAGACAGGCCCTGGAGACCAGGGAGCGTTGTTATGCTGATGGGCAGGATGTAAATTACCAACTGCCTCACTGGAGGAGTGCACTGTGTCCCCTAAAACAAGTAAACAACAGAGCTACAGAACCAAGGGCACTTCCAGTCTAGGGAATATACCTTGGGAAAACTGAAAATCAATAAGACAGAGCCACCCCCAAATTTAGGGCTGCACTGCTTACAAGAACTTCAATTTGGGTACACCTTAAATATCCCAGGAAATATAAAAATGGTTCAAAAAATTGTGGTACTTACGTACGATGGAATATCCCTCAGCCATGAAATCAATGTCATAAGACCAGTAGCATCAATATGAGTGGATTCAGGTACGGTGATTCTAAGTGAAATAAGTCACACAGAAAAAGAAGCTTATCATAAGATATCACTTATGAAGATCCTGTAAACATGGCTACACATGAACTGAGTTAGGAAAGAGATCAGAGTCTCACATTTAGAAATCACTCTTATGCCTGCTTAAGGGGGAAGGAGAGGTGGGGGGATGCATAAAACCAGAGTTTGATATAAGCACAGGTACCATTCTAAAAACCAACTATGGAATAGACAAGACCTACCTATACCTTCTTCAGTGAAAGGGACTCAAAACCCCATATTTCCCGCAGAGGATTATATCTGACTAGTAAGAATCTTAAAACCTATGTATTGATATGTCTCCGTAAGGGAAACAAGTGTTTCTAGACTGGCATAAACATGGCAGAGAGAATCAGCTCAAACCCACTATAAAAAGGAATTTCTAAAACAAAACAAAAAAACAGGGAAATTCTTTACAATTCCTTCAGGGTCTCTGATGAAACGTGGAATAACCCTGTCTACAATGACAGCTGGATGTGGCATAAGGCTGGACACTTGGGACTGAGAGGATTGGTGAGATTGGGGGAGCAAATGCAGACCCTTTAAAGCAATAATGCATGACACCCACTCCATGGGTCACAACTCTCCAGGTTGAAGGGAATACTACTACAGCTATAAAATGTACGGGAAACCTAGAGAATGGACACACTGTAAATACGAAAGGTTTCTAAAACTCAACGAATAGTCCCTCTCGTGGTGCTCCAGTTTGACACTCCAACTGCTTTACTATCAATCTCCCAACTTGGAGAGACAACCCCTTTAACCTCATGGTTCTCACAGTTGGCCAATTTGGCAGAGGATGAAACGGAAGAGGGAGAAGCAATGAGAGAGTAGCTGTTAGGCATTTGGACGGTCATATGTCGATCTAATGTCCCGGCAGGAAGAAGAATTAACCAAAGTTGCAACCACCCACCGGGAACCAATATAGGTCCTGAACCAAAATTTGGACATGCGTTCAGCTCACAAAAAGCGAGTTGAAAAATGGACCTCAATGGCACAGCAATTCACAAACTGGCAAAGTAATAAAGGACAACTATCATACAAAAATCTGTTGAGGGAAGGCAACGAGGCGGACTTGTAAGCGAGGCAGAATAGCAGGAAACAGAACCAAGTCTCCAAGGGAAACTCAAAGTGTTGTAACCGACTTCCGGGTAAGATGGTGGAAGAGTAAGACACGGAGATCACCTTCCTCCCCACGGATACACCAGAAATACAGCTACACGTGGAACACCTCCTACAGAACACCTACTGAACGCTGGCAGAAGACCCCAGACCTCCCAAAAGGCAAGAAACTCCCCACATACCTGGGTAGGGCAAAGCGGAGAGATCCCCTCACAGAGGATTGGTGCCGAGCGGCACTCACCAGCCCGAGAGGCTTGTCTGCTTGTCCGCCGGGGCGCGCAGCGCTGGAAGCTGAGGCTCGGGCTTCGGTCAGAGCGCAGAGAGAGGACTGGGGCTGGCGGCGAGAACTCAGCGTGAAGGGGGCTAATGTGCCACAGCTAGCCGGCAGGGAGTCCGGGAAAACTCTGGAGCTGCCGAAGAGGCAAGAGACTTTTTCTTCCCTCTTGGTTTCCTGGTGCGCGAGGATAGGGGATTAAGAGCGCTGCTTGAAGGAGCTCCACAGACGGGCACGAGTCGCGACTGAAAGCGTGGAGCCCAGTGACGGGCGTGGGACGCTGGGGCTGCTGCTGCTGCCGCCAAGAAGCCTGTGTGCGAGCGCAGGTCACTGCCCACACCGCCCTTCCGGGAGCCTGTGCAGCCCGCCACTGCCGGGGTCCCGGGATCCAGGGGCGGCTTCCCTGGGAGAACGCACGGCGCACCTCGGGCTGGTGCAACGTCATGCCGACCTCTGCCACTGCAGGCTCGCCCCGCACTCTGTGCCCCTCCCTCCCGCCCGGCCTGAGTGAGCAAGCGTCACCGAAGCGGCTGCTCCTTTATCCTTGTCCTGTCTGAGAGAAGAACAGACGCCCTCCGGCGACCTACACGCAGAGGCGGGGCCAAATCCAAAGCTGAGACCCAGGAGCTGTGAGAACAAAGAAGAGAAAGGGAAACCTCTCCCAGCAGCCTCAGAAGCAGCGGATTAAAGCTCCACAATTAACTTGATGTACCCTGCATCTGTGGAATACATGAATAGACAACACATCATCCCAAATTGAGGAGCCAGGAGTCAGTGCTGTGCCTCTGAGGTGGGAGAGCCAACTTCAGGACACTGGTCCACAAGAGACCTCCCAGCTCCACATAATATCAAACGACAAAAATCTTCCAGAGATCTCCATCTCAACACCAGCACCCAGCTTCACTCAACGACCAGCAAGCTACAGTGCTGGACACCCTATGCCAAACAACTAGCAAGACAGGAACACAACACCACACATTAGCAGAGAGGTGGCCTAAAATCATAAAAAGTCCGCAGACACCCCAAAACACACCACAAGACGTGGACCTGCCCACCAGAAAGACAAGATCCAGCCTCATCCACCAGAACACAGGCACTAGTCCCCTCCACCAGGAAGCCTACACAACCCACTAAACCAACCTTAGCCACTGGGGACAGACACCAAAAACAACGGGAAGTACGAACCGGCAGCCTGCAAAAAGGAGACCCCAAACACAGTAACATAAGCAAAATGAGAAGACAGAAAAACACACAGCAGGAGAAGGAGCAAGATAAAAACCCACACGACCTAACAAATGAAGAGGTAATAGGCAGTCTACCTGAAAAAGAATTCAGAATAATGATGGTAAAGATGATCCAAGATTCTATTTCCCAGATCCAAAATCTTGGAAATAGAATAGACAAAATGCAAGAAACAGTTAACAAGGACCTAGAAGAACTAAAGATGAATCAAGCATCGATTAAAAACACAATACATGAAATAAAAAATACTCTAGATGGGATCAATAGCAGAATAACTGAGGCAGAAGAACGGATAAGTGAGGTGGAAGACAAAATAGTGGAAATAACTGCTGCAGAGCAAAATAAAGAAAAAAGAATGAAAAGAACAGAGGACAGTCTCAGAGACCTCTGGGACAACATTAAACGCACCAACATTCGAATTATAGGGGTTCCAGAAGAAGAAGAGAAAAAGAAAGGGACTGAGAAAATATTTGAAGAGATTATAGTTGAAAACTTCCCTAATATGGGAAAGGAAATAGTTAATCAAGTCCAGGAGGCACAGAGAGTCCCATACAGAATAAATCCAAGGAGAAATACTCCAAGACACATATTAATCAAACTGTCAAAAATTAAACACAAAGAAATCATATTAAAAGCAGCAAGGCAAAAACAACAAATAACACACAAGGGAATCCCCATCAGAATAACAGCTGATCTCTCAGCAGAAACTCTACAAGCCAGAAGGGAGTGGCAGGACATAATTAAAGTGATGAAGGAGAAAAACCTGCAACCAAGATTACTCTACCCAGCAAGGATCTCATTCAGATTTGATGGAGAAATTAAAACGTTTATAGACAAGCAAAAGCTGAGAGAGTTCAGCACCACCAAACCAGCTTTACAACAAATGCTAAAGGAACTTCTCTAGGCAAGAAACACAACAGAAGGAAAAGATCTACAATAACGAACCCAAAACAATTAAGAAAATGGGAATAGGAACACACATATCGATAATTACCTTAAATGTAAATGGACTAAATGCTCCCACGAAAAGATACAGATTGGCTGAATGGATACAAAAACAAGACCCATATATATGCTGTCTACAAGAGACCCACTTCAGACCTAGAGACACATACAGACTGAAAGTAAGGGGATGGAAAAAGATATTCCATGCAAATGGAAATCAAAAGAAAGCTGGAGTAGCAATTCTCATATCAGACAAAATAGACTTTAAAATAAAGACTACTAGAAGAGACAAAGAAGGACACTACCTAATGATCAAGGGAACAATCCAAGAAGAAGATATAACAATTGTAAATATTTATGCACCAAACATAGGAGCACCTCAATACATAAGGCAAATACTAACAGCCATAAAAGGAGAAATCGACAGTAACACAATCATAGTAGGGGACTTTAACACCCCACTTTCACCAATGGACAGATCATCCAAAATGAAAATAAATAAGGAAACACAAGCTTTAAATGATACATTAAATAAGACGGACTTAATTGATATTTATAGGACATTCCATCCAAAAACAACAGAATACACATTTTTCTCAAGTGCTCATGGAACATTCTCCAGGATAGATCATATCTTGGGTCACAAATCAAGCCTTGGTAAATTTAAGAAAATTGAAATTGTATCAAGTATCTTTTCCGACCACAATGCTATGAGACTAGATATCAATTACAGGGAAAGAGCTGTAAAAAATACAAACACATGGAGGCTAAACAATACACTACTTCATAACGAAGTGATCAATGAAGAAATCAAAGAGGAAATTAAGAAATACCTAGAAACAAATGACAATGGAGACACGACGACCCAAATGCTATGGGATGCAGCAAAAACAGTTCTAAGAGGGAAGTTTATAGCAATACAATCCCACCTTAAGAAACAGGAAACATCTCGAATAAACAACCTAACCTTGCACCTAAAGCAATTAGAGAAAGAAGAACAAAAACATCCCAAAGTTAGCAGAAGGAAAGAAATCATAAAAATCAGATCAGAAATAAATGAAAAAGAAATGAAGGAAACGATAGCAAAGATCAATAAAACTAAAAGCTGGTTCTTTGAGAAGATAAACAAAATTGATAAACCATTAGCCAGACTCATCAAGAAAAAAAGGGAGAAGACTCAGATCAATAGAATTAGAAATGAAAAAGGAGAAGTAACAACTGACACTGCAGAAATACAAAAGATCATGAGAGATTACTATAAGCAACTCTATGCCAATAAAATGGACAACCTGGAAGAAATGGACAAATTCTTAGAAATGCACAACCTGCCGAGACTGAACCAGGAAGAAATAGAAAATATGAACAGACCAATCACAAGCACTGAAATTGAAACTGTGATAAAAAATCTTCCAACAAACAAAAGACCAGGACCAGATGGCTTCACAGGCGAATTCTATCAAGCATTTAGAGAAGAGCTAACACCTATCCTTCTGAAACTCTTCCAAAATATAGCAGAGGGAGGAACACTCCCAAACTCATTCTACGAGGCCACCATCACCTTGATACCAAAACCAGACAAGGATGTCACAAAGAAAGAAAACTACAGGCCAATATCACTGATGAACATAGATGCAAAAATCCTCAACAAAATCCTAGCAAACAGAATCCAACAGCACATTAAAAGGATCATACACCATGATCAAGTGGGGTTTATTCCAGGAATGCAAGGATCCTTCAATATACGCAAATCAATCAACGTGATACACCATATTAACAAATTGAAGGAGAAAAACCATATGATCATCTCAATAGATGCAGAGAAAGCTTTCGACAAAATTCAACACCCATTTATGATAAAAACCCTGCAGAAATTAGGCATAGAGGGAACTTTCCTCAACATAATAAAGGCCATATATGACAAACCCACAGCCAGCATCGTCCTCAATGGTGAAAAACTGAAACCATTTCCACTAAGATCAGGAACAACACAAGGTTGCCCACTCTCACCACTCTTATTCAACCTAGTTTTGGAAGTTTTAGCCACAGCAATCAGAGAAGAAAAGGAAATAAAAGGAATCCAAATTGGAAAAGAAGAAGTAAAGCTGTCACTGTTTGCAGATGACATGATACTATACATAGAGAATCCTAAAGATGCTACCAGAAAACTACTAGAGCTAATCAACGAATTTGGTAAAGTTGCAGGATACAAAATTAATGCACAGAAATCTCTGGCATTCCTATATACTAATGATGAAAAATCTGAAAGTGAAATCAAGGAAACACTCCCATTTACCATTGCAACCAAAAGAATAAAATATCTAGGAATAAACCTACCTAAGGAGACAAAAGACCTGTATGCAGAAAATTATAAGACACTGATGAAAGAAATTAAAGATGATACAAATAGATGGAGAGATGTACCATGTTCTTGGATTGGAAGAATCAACATTGTGAAAATGACTCTACTACCCAAAGCAATCTACAGATTCAATGCAATCCCTATCAAACTACCAATGGCATTTTTCACAGAACTAGAACAAAAAATTTCACAATTTGTATGGAAACACAAAAGACCCCGAATAGCCAAAGCAATCTTGAGAACGAAAAATGGAGCTGGAGGAATCAGGCTCCCTGACTTCAGACTATACTACAAAGCTACAGTAATCAAGACAGTATGGTACTGGCACAAAAACAGAAAGATAGATCAATGGAACAGGATAGAAAGCCCAGAGTTAAACCCACGGACATATGGTCACCTTATCTTTGATAAAGGAGGCAGGAATGTACAGTGGAGAAAGGACAGTCTCTTCAATAAGTGGTGCTGGGAAAACTGGATAGGGACATGTAAAAGTATGAGATTAGATCACTCCCTAACACCATACACAAAAATAAGCTCAAAATGGATTAAAGACCTAAATGTAAGGCCAGACACTATCAAACTCTTAGAGGAAAACATAGGCAGGACACTCTATGACATAAATCACAGCAAGATCCTTTTTGACCCACCTCCTAGAGAAATGGAAATAAAGACAAAAATAAACACATGGGACCTAATGAAACTTAAAAGCTTTTGCACAGCAAAGGAAACCATAAACAAGACCAAAAGACAACCCTCAGAATGGGAGAAAATATTTGCAAATGAAGCAACTGACAAAGGATTAATCTCCAAAATTTATAAGCAGCTCATGCAGCTCAATAACAAAAAAACAAACAACCCAATCCAAAAATGGGCAGAAGACCTAAATAGACATTTCTCCAAAGAAGATATACAGACTGCCAACAAACACATGAAAGGATGCTCAACATATTTACTCATTAGAGAAATGCAAATCAAAACTACAATGAGATATCATCTCACACCAGTCAGAATGGCCATCATCAAAAAATCTAGAAACAATAAATGCTGGAGAGGGTGTGGAAAAAAGGGAACACTCTTGCATTGCTGGTGGGAATGTGAATTGGTACAGCCGCTATGGAGAACAGTATGGAGGTTCCTTAAAAAACTACAAATAGAACTACCATATGACCCAGCAATCCCACTACTAGGCATATACCCTGAGAAAACCATAATTCAAAAAGAGACATGTACCAAAATGTTCATAGCAGCCCTATTTACAATAGCCCGGAGATGGAAACAACCTAAGTGTCCATCATCAGATGAATGGATAAAGAAGATGTGGCACATATATACAATGGAATATTACTCAGCCATAAAAAGAAATGAAATTGAGCTATTTGTAATGAGGTGGATAGACCTAGAGTCTGTCATACAGAGTGAAGTAAGTCAGAAAGAGAAAGACAAATACTGTATGCTAACACATATATATGGAATTTAAGAAAAAAAAATGTCATGAAGAACATAGGGTTAAGACAGGAATAAAGACACAGACCTACTAGAGAATGGACTTGAGGATATGGGGAGGGGGAAGGGTAAGCTGTGACAAAGTGAAAGAGCGGCATGGACATATATACACTACCAAACGTAAGGTAGATAGCTAGTGGGAAGCAGCCGCATAGCTCAGGGAGATCAGCTCGGTGCTTTGTGACCGCCTGGAGGGGTAGGATAGGGAGGATGGGAGGGAGACGCAAAAGGGAGGGGATATGGAAACATATGTATATGTATAACTGATTAAATTTGTTATAAAGCAAAAAATAATAAGAAAAAAAATTAAAAAAAAATAAAAGAATAGCAGGAAACAGATTTCAAGAGGTACGTTGGAATCACCTGTAAAGCACAGGAAGAGGGGCATGACTTCGACAATGATGCACTTGGCCAAAAAGGGCGTATGCATTTTCTCCTGAATATATGCAGGAGAAAACGCATACGCCCGTTTTGGCCAAGCAAGCAAGCGGGCAATGCAAATCTGCAATACAAAGAAGTATCACTTTCCTCCGGTCAAAAGGGACATCCACAAAATGGGTAAAAACCAGAAAGGCAAACAGGCTTTGGAGAACATGGAGCCTTGTTATGCTGATGGGCGGGATGTAAATTGCCAACTGCCTCACTGGAGGAGTGCATTGTGTTCCCTAAAACAAGTAAACAACAGAGCTACAGAGCCAAGGGCACTTCCAGTCTAGGGAATAAACCTTGGGAAAACTGAAAATCAATAAGACAGAGCCACCCTCAAATTTAGGGCTGCACTGCTTACAAGAACCTCAACTTCGGTACAACTGAAATATCCCAGGAAATATAAAAATGGTTCAAAAAATTGTGGTACTTACGTACGATGGAATATCCCTCAGCCATGAAATCAATGTCATAAGACCAGTAGCAGCAAAATGAGTGGATTCAGGTACGATAATTCTAAGTGAAATAAGTCACACAGAAAAAGAAGCTTATCATAAGATATCACTTATGAAGATCCTGTAAACATGGTTACACATGAACTGAGTTAGGAAAGAGAACAGAGTCTCACATTTAGAAAACACTCTTATGCCTGCTTAAGGGGGAAGGAGAGGTGGGGTGATGCATAAAACCAGAGTTTGATATAAGCACAGGTACCGTTCCAAAAACCAACTATGGAATAGACAAGACCTACCTATACCTTCCTCAGTGAAGGGGACTCAATACCCCATATTTCCCGCAAAGGAATATATCTGACTAGTAAGAATCTTAAAACCTATGTATTGATATGTCTCCGTAAGGGAATCAAGTGTGCCTAAACTGGCATAAACATGGCAGCGAGAATCAGCTCAAACCCACTATAAAAAGGAGTTTCAATAACAAAACAAAAAAACATGGAAATTTTTTACAATACCTTCAGGGTCTCTGATGAAACGTGGAATGACACTGTCTACAATGACAGCTGGATGTGTCATAAGTCTGGACACTTGGGACTGAGAGGATTGGTGAGATTGGGTGAGCAAATGCAGACCCTTTAAAGCAATAATGCATGGCACCCATTCCATGGGTCCCAACTCTCCAGGTTGAAGGGAATATTACTACAGCTATAAAATGTATGGGAAACGTAGAGAATGGACACACTGTGAATACGAAAGGTTTCTAAAACTCAACGGATAGTCCCACTCCTGGTGCTCCAGTTTGACTTTCCAACTGATTTACTATCAATCTCCCAACTTGGAGAGACAGCCCCTTTAACCTTCTGGTTCTCACATGTTGCCAATTTGGCAGAGGATGAAAGGGAAGAGGGAGAACCAATGAGATAGTAGCTGTTAGGCATTTGGATGGGCATATGTCACTCTAATTTCCCGGCCGGAAGAAGAATTAACCAAAGTTGCAACCACCCTCAGGGAACCAGTATAGGTCCTGAACCAAAATTTTGCACATGTGTTCAGCTCACAGAAAACGAGTTGAAAAATGGAGCTCAAGGGCACAGCAATTCACAAACTGGCAAAGTAATAAAGGACAACTATCATCCAAAAATCTGTTGAGGGAAGGCAACGAGGCAGTCTTGAAAGCGAAGCAGAATAGCAGGAAACAGATTTCAAGAGGTACGTTGGAATCACCTGTAAAGCACAGGAACAGGGGCACAACTTCGACAATGATGCACTTGGCCAAAAAGGGCGTATGCATTTTATCCTGAATATATGCAGGAGAAAACGCATATGCCCTTTTTGGCCAAGCAAGCAAGCGGGCAATGCAAATCTGCACTACAAAGAAGTATCACTTCCCACCGGTCAAAAGAGACATCCACAAAATGTGTAAAATCCAGAAAGGCAAGACAGGCCCTGGAGAACAGGGAGCCTTGTAATGCTGATGGGCGGGATGTAAATTGCCAACTGCCTCACTGGAGGAGTGCATTGAGTTCCCTAAAAGAAGTAATCAACAGAGCTACAGAGCCAAGGGCACTTCCAGTCTAGGGAATATACCTAGGGAAAACTGAAAATCAATAAGACAGAGCCACCCTCCAATTTAGGGCTGTACTGCTTACAAGAACCTCTACTTGGGTACACCTTAAATATCCCAGGAAATATAAAAATGGTTCAAAACATAGTGGTACTTACGTTCGATGGAATATCCCTCAGCCGTGAAAACAATGTCATAAGACCAGTAGCAGCAAAATGACTGGATTCAGGTACGATGATTCTAAGTGAAATAAGTCACACAGAAAAAGAAGCTTATCATAAGATATCACTTATGAAGATCCTGTAAACATGGTTACACATGAACTGAGTTAGGAAAGAGAACAGAGTCTCACATTTAGAAAACACTCTTATGCCTGCTTAAGGGGGAAGGAGAGGTGGGTGATGCATAAAAACAGAGTTTGATATGAGCACAGGAACCGTTCCAAAAACCAACTATGGAATAGACAAGACTTACCTATACCTTCCTCAGTGAAAGGGACTCAAAACCCCATATTTCCCGCAGAGGAATATATCTGACTAGTAAGAATCTTAAAACCTATATTTTGATATGTTTCCGTAAGGGAATCAAGTGAGTCTAGACTGGCATAAACATGGCAGCGAGAATCAGCTCAAACCGACTATAAAAAGGGATTTCAAAAACAAAACAAAAAAACAGGGACATTCTTTACAATTCCTTCAGGGTCTCTTATGAAACATGGAATGACCCTGTCTACAATGACAGCTGCATGTGGTATAAGGCTGGACACTTTGGACTGAGAGGATTGGTGAGATTGGGTCAGCAAATGCAGACCCTTGAAAGCAATAATGCATGGCACCCATTCCATGGGTCCCAACTCTCCAGGTTGAAGTCAATATTACTACAGCTATAATATGTACGGGAAACCTAGAGAATGGACACACTGTAAATACGAAAGGCTTCTAAAACTCAACTAATAGTCCCTCTCCTGGTGTTCCGGTTTTACTTTCCAACTGCTTTACTATCAATCTCCCAACTTGGAGAGACAGCCCCTTTAACCTCCTGGTTCACACAGGTTGCCAATTTGGCAGAGGATGAAAGGGAAGAGGGAGAACCAATGAGAGAGTAGCTGTTAGGCATTTGGACGGGCATATGTCACTCTAATTTCCCGGCAAGAAGAAGGATTAACCAAAGTCTCAGCCACACCCCGGGATCCAGATTACGTCCTGAATCAAAATTGTGGACGTGCGTTGAGCTCACAAAAAACGAGTTGAAAAATGAAGCTAAGGGGCACAGCAATTCACAAACTGGCAGAGTAATAAAGGACAACTATCGTCCAAAAATATGTTGAGGGAAGGCAATGAGGGGGAATTGAAGGCGAGGCAGAATAGCAGGAAACAGATTTCAAGAGGTACGTTGGAATCACCTGTAAAGCACAGGAAGAGGGGCACAACTTCGACAATGATGCACTTGGCCAAAAAGGGCGTATGCATTTTCTCCTGAATATATGCAGGAGAAAACGCATATGCCCTTTTTGGCCAAGCAAGCAAGCGGGCAATGCAAATCTGCACTACAAAGAAGTATCACTTCCCACCGGTCAAAAGGGACATCCACAAAATGTGTAAAAACCAGAAAGGCAAGACAGGCCCTGGAGAACATGGAGCCTTGTAATGCTGATGGGCGGGATGTAAATTGCCAACTGCCTCACTGGAGGAGTGCATTGTGTTCCCTAAAACAAGTAAACAACAGAGCTACAGAGCCAAGGGCACTTCCAGTCTAGGGAATATACCTTGGGGAAATTGAAAATCAATAAGACAGAGCCACCCTCAAATTTAGGGCTGCACTGCTTACAAGAACCTCAACTTGGGTACACATTAAATATCCCAGGAAATATAAAAATGGTTCAAAAATTTATGGTACATACGTACGATGGAATATCCCTCAGCCATGAAATCAACGTCATAAGACCAGTAGCAGCAAAATGAGTGGATTCAGGTACGATGATTCTAAGTGAAATAAGTCACATAGAAAAAGAAGCTTATCATAAGATATCACTTTTGAAGATCCTGTAAACATGGCTACACATGAACTGAGTTAGGAAAGAGAACAGAGTCTCACATTTAGAAAAAACTCTTATGCCTGCTTAAGAGGGAAGGAGAGGTGGGGTGATGCAGAAAACCAGAGTTTGATATGAGTACAGGTACCGTTCCAAAAACCAATTATGGAATAGACAAGACCTACCTATACCTTCCTCAGTGAAAGGGACTCAAAACCCCATATTTCCCGCAGAGGAATATATGTCACTAGTAAGAGTCTTCAAACCTATGTATTGATATGTCTCTGTAAGGGAATCAAGTGAGTCTGCACTGGCATAAACATGGTAGCGAGAATCAGTTCAAGCCCACTATAAAAAGGAATTTCAAAAACAAACAAACAAACAAAAAACAGGGAAATTCTTTACAATTCCTTCAGGGTCTCTGATGAAACGTGGAATGACACTCTCTACAATGA